>NC_089208.1:4200126-4500126 GCF_963930695.1 Labrus bergylta | reverse complement strand
AATGCTAAACAGGCTAGTCCAGGAAATAAACACATTCCTAATTTAAAAACCTCCCCAATGTGCTTCTTGCTTCTCTCTCCAGCCTGCACGAGAAATATATGCAAATTACAGCGTTTAGGTTTCCTTCGTGCACTGAGAGGGAATGGTGATAGATCCCCAGGAGGGTTTTGGAGTCTGAAACGAGTCCGCTTCATTCTTTCTTCAAAGCCACATCCTTTAGCTTCTGAACCCTCGTACTTTCCATAGTGAACATCTTTCAAGCACAAATGTTTGATTGACTCCTGATCTTTGTCCGGATTAGACTGGCTGGCGTCCTCAATGCTTTATGAGGCTTTGTGATATTTTTTTCCCACATGTGTTCAATCAAAAGAGAAATTTGCGGGTAAAGCTGGAGGCTCAACATCTGCTGCTTCTGCCGCTGAAATCGAGAGGGTAAAACCAAAAAAAGGAAAAAAAAAAAAGTAGTCGAGAGGTTATCTTGAAACCTTCTGATCAGTGTGAAGTAAAGACAGACAGATGACTGACAGAAATAGAACATGGATAACACACAGGAGCCAGTTTGTTTGCATCATCTCGGTATTTTTCACAAAGGTATTTGTGGTGTACTTTGATTGACACTCCAAATGGACTCTTTTCTACGACCCATTATGATGAAATATTTCACTGGGAACAGTCTGAACATATGACAATCCAAACCACCTCAATGCAAACTTTTAAAGGTGCTATGAGTCTCACATGTAAAGAGGCGCTCCACTACTACTTTCACACATGAAGTTCTAGGAGGACTTATGAAAGCTGTTATATGATGTTCTCTCTGACAGCTAAGTGAGAGGCTCGCTCCTAAAAATAACTTCTCTATGAACCAAGTTAGCAAGAATCTGTCCCCCGTTTGAGTTTTTCAACGACTTACAGCAAGAGTGACAAAGAACCATTAGCTAGCCTGCTTCTATAGATCGATGGATGGATGGGTTGATACTTTGTTGAAGACCTGTGACCCTGGAGGGAAGGCGGAACAGAGGCAGACGCCAGAATCAACAAGGCAAGGGCGTCATTCATACAACTCAAGAACATCTGGAGCTCCAAAGAATAATCAGCCTGCAAACAAAGCTCCGACTCTACACCTCCAATATCCAATCAACACTACTCTATCGTTCAGAGACATGGAGGATTAAAACAATCACGACAACAAAAGTATAAAGATTCATTAACAACTGCCTGAGGCGGATCCTTAATATCCACTGGCCAGATACCGTCAGTTACAATGACCTCTGGCAGAGAACTGGTTAAAAACCTGTGGAGGAGGAAATCAGGAGAGGAAAAATTGGGAAGGATTGGCCACACACTCCGGAAACCCAGTAACAGCATTACCAGGCAGACCCAGGCCTTTAGATGTAACCCACAAGGCATGAGAAGGAAAGGCTGGCTGAAGAACACCTGGTGCAGAGACCTCTAGACTGACATGAAACAGAACAGAATAACATGGAAACAGCTGGAAAATAATACTCAGGACAGAAAAATCTGGCAGACTGTGGTCAACGGGGGTATTTGTTTTTATAACTCATTGGTTCACATTTTTATCAAGGATAGGAATTATGCATAACTACAGGTGCGGCTGATATGACTTAAAGCTGGCGCATTGTAGCTGTTTGCATGGAGGCTAAAGGCCCGCCTTAGCTTCACCTCTTTGCCTGTTACTAGGTTGACCAAAAGTTAGGTTGAGATATCATTTTCAATATGGTCACCGCCATTGCTTTGGGCTTCAAAACACCCCTTCACTAACCAATGTGTGACATCACTGAAACTGCGCTCATTTTTCTAATACAGTTTAGGGTCCCTCTCTCTGTAAAATGGGCAGCTAGGCTTGTTTTATATGTCATGTATGTAAGTTTTATACTTGCACAAACAATATGTAACAATTCCATGTTGAAAACATAAACAGCAACGTTAACAAATGAGGCATTTAGTCCAGCACAAAGCATGATGGGTAATCAAGGCACAAATAAATAATATAAATAAGTTATTGCCTATTAGAACATTCTTATTTATGTATGTAAAACCATCTTAAAATAGGGCAGGCTATTGTTTTATTAAAACCTTGCATACATTTTGTGTCTCATGGAAATGTGTGTCTGCTGGACCCAGGTGTCTGACTATAAATAGTTGTATCTATTAAAACTGTATAAGCAGAATTGGGTGCTTTTGATTGCGCTCCCCCAGGACCCAAATACATTGCTATTCTTGGAAAGCACTAATTAAAACACAAATAAAAAACAATTACGTGGCTTCTTTCGAAACAAATTGATTGATCAAGTCAAGAAAAATTAGAATTTTAAGATCAAGCACCTGACAAAATGTTCTTCTGGGGTCTGAAGCTACCCCAGTTGATGTGATTAAAATGAGTATCTTTGACAACCCTTTCCACGATATCTCTGTAAACATACTCAAGGAGAGACTGATAATGATCAGGGTTTTATTTCTCCAACACAGATTTTTAACAGTTTTGAAAGACTCTAACAAATGAAGTCCTCCTGCCAACAATGAGTCAGATAAATTACTTTACAAATTATTGTTTTGTGTTGGGTAGTTTTACGGCCTTTGTACACAGACAGCATTTTTTAGCGATGGCAATAATGTTTTTAATACAAAACCAATGTAGCTCAGCACCCGGGGGCACTTAACACTTCAGCTGTTTTTTTTCCGCTGCGCTCACAGCACTCTTGGTTGAAAACACTTGAAATTTTGGAAAAGCACCACACTCGTCAAAGTCACTTCTTCAGAATCAAGACAGGGCGGGACTTACAACATCAGGCTTTATTTACAACAATGGCGGACAAGACACACTAATTCACAGATGTAGAGCTGCTGCTGATGTCAGGGCATGACTACTTTACATCATTTTCATGTTTTCTTGGTGATATTTACTTGAATTAAAGCACACAGAAATATCTGAAACACACCTAACGGACATTAACGAGGGAAGCACAAGTTTACTAATGTAACCTAGCAACAGTGAGCACTTGGGAGAAGCGTTCTGAAACGGAGGTCTTCAGCGCAAAAAGCACTGTCTGTGGACAAAAGCCATAATAGACTTGTTGACTTGAACGCTTCGTTTTATAAAGAATTGTCAGAAAGTCTAACAAAGCCAGACAACAAGTTCTTTGCTTAGTAAAAGTAACAAGCAAACAGCCGGACTTTTTGACTGTCACTTGATTCTTTTGAGTTGAATTGATGTTTGACAGCGTGTGGGCGGTTGTTTTTTTTTATCCCCTTTTCATTTTCTCTGCTGTGCCCCTGGAGCTTTGTGAAGTCACGTCTACTCCTGATGACATTTTAGAATTAGACTTTTTGAATAAAGAAAAGGAAATGGAAACACTGCCGTCTAAGTGTGATCCTTCTTCAGGCGCAGCAGGTACCGGAGACCAATTGACTGGGGTTGAGGTGCCTCTTTGTTTGAGAAGAAAATAAGGCAATAATCTCATTGTTGGATGTGTGGGATGAAAAACCGCCACTTCCACTATCAAGGGGAAAGGATTTGAAAGAAGAGGGGAAAAGGATTTGAGAAACTTTTAATGATTAGGAGTGCTGAAACACCAAGAGAATTTAGGGGAAGGAGTCAAGGGTGGCTAACAAAACAGTGTTGAGAGAAAATGAAGTTATGTTCCATGGGGATTAAGCTGACAGATAGCAAAGGTAAAGACTGCCTCCTTTTCCAATCGGGCCGCGATATCGGGTTTGATCAGGAGCAAGGCAGCTGAAGCCAAGTGCAGAAGACAGAACGGAGTCAAATATCGGACTGCCACTCAAGATTGAGGAGATATCAGGAGTCTGAAGCACAAAATAAAACATTTAAGGACAAAATAAGAGAAGCTGGAGACTGTTTGTCCGGCGGATAATAGTGGATTGTAAATTCTCTCATTGGTTAAACACAAGACAGAGTGGCTAGTGATTGTTTGTACCAGGGGCTAACGATTCGTGATGTGATAAACAACAAAATACAGAAAATAGAGATTCATTTATCATGTCAAATAAAAAGAAGAATATACAGTGCAAGCACAATTACATCAGGAATACATTAGGAATGACCAATTTCTAACATTAAAAGTAACCACATTGTTATCCATCGTAGCCACAACAATATGTGGATTTATTTAATACTTAAGCTGTACTGTACTATAGCTATATTACAGTTGTTGTAATAAAGTAAATTTACATATTGTTAATATGAAAACAGCACAACATGTCTGCTGCTACCTAGCAGCTGCCTATCAGCTGTAGCCATCGCTAGCCTGGGCCGAATAGCCCAACCGAAAGTGACTAGCTTTAATAATAATGTATACTTTATTGATCCCGCAAGGGGAAATTCATTTTTACACTCTGTCTAGTTAACATGCCACACAAACATGCACAAACAGGATCCTATAGACATGCACTAATGGAGAGGTCTCAGAGTGAGGGGGCTGCCCACAGTGGACACTCCTGAGCTGGTGGGGGGGTTAGGTGGCTTGCTTCAGGGTACCTCGGCAGTGCTCAGGAAGTGGACTGGCACCTCTCCAGCTACCAGGCCAATTTCCAGACTTGGTCCGTGCTGGGACTTGAACCAGCAACCCTCTGATTCCCAACCCAAGTCCCTACAGACTGAGCGACTGCTGCACAACTCGCAGGTCACAACACTCAGTTACAGTATAAGTTCAGTTCATACATTCTTCCTCTTCATTGTCCTCATTCACCTCTTTGGCAACACGATGCCTCCACCCCATTAAGTATCCATGTTACTGCATCTGCATTCTGTAACCGACCCACTGACATCATCCACCCTCCCTCATCATCAGTAATTAAATTCACAGCGTCTATAATCTAGACGCGGTGGATTTAACTTGGGCTGTCAAATGAAATAAATAAATTTAAATTGCAAATATCTAAATTTCAGTTGTTAATTGGGATAAATGGCATCTATAATTGCATGTTTGAAAAGTTCATTATTTTGCATTCAAAAATTGTTTTTATCATACTTTTATTTTGAATGTTTGTCTTAAATTGAGTGTATTTTACTTCCTGTTTGGGTTTAAACCTCATTAGGATTGAAGGGTTCATCATTAACTTAACCATAGAAAAAGGAACATGTCAGCTAAAGGGAAGGGTAGAAAAAGTTAAATGTTTGATGTCACAAAGTTGATATTACTTTTGCTTTTCACCTGAGCTTTCTGGGAGTTTTTTAAAGTGAAATGAACCATTCAAAGAAGCAGCAGTGCAATTCGTTTCCCTCATTGGTTCTTCAGGGAGAAGCCGCGGTGGCTTACCTATAGTGCACCTAAAGAGACAAAACAGTACTGGATTAATGTGTTAAAAATGAAGACATAAATTACAGAGCTTAATCACACAGCCCTATATCTTGCTGATACGATTCATCATTTGAAGTAACTCCTCGCCAAAAACCTTCTAAAGTAATTAACTTGTATTCAGAAAAAAAATGAATCAAATGGTAACAATCAGAAGGTCATCATCACTAGAGGCACTGCAATGTCATTACATAAATAAATATGATTATATTTTAATTAAAAGCCTAATCAATGCTAAACATTTATATTACAGTTCTACTTCCACAGATACTTATCACAGAATTGGGGGGAAGCTCAGACTTGAACCCTCCCACCCTACCTCCATTCATAGCACATATTTTATTTTATGTATCAAGGGACAGTGTGCAATGACATCGATCATTTACGCAAAGAAAAATGAAAAGATGGTTGCACCACATTTAGCAAGTCGCTCATTTCCATCTGTAGTCCAACATAAAAGTGACGCAAGACAAACAATAAAGCTCCACTCAACAGAGGACAGTAAAGAAACACACCAGACAACATGGCTGTCATGTTAAAGCTGCAAAGAGAGAAGCATGGTGTCCATGGATGAAGGAGAGCAACAGTAGACTGGATTCCTATTGGGCTGAAAGGCCAAATGAACTGGGAGAAAGTAAGAGTGGCTGTAATTAGAGGAGTTAGTCATGCAAAGGCTGTTAAAAGAGTCGACCATTAATACCCAATATGGAATAAAGGCTCACATAGACCAAAAAAAGGGGATAAAGGTAGAGATAAGACTTTTAATACTGAGCCTCTTGTCACTTTGTAGTTTAAATTTATGGTATAACAAGGTAGAAAGTTGTGCTTTTACTTAGGATTAAAAGGAGTATCCAGCCAAAGATACCAAGGCCCTGCACCTTCTCGTATAACAACAGACAATTTACTTTAATGAGGGGGAGAATATCAAGGTAAATCAGGCTGTTTGGTCCAGTTTTTATGTGCTCTGGGTAGTTCAGAGCTGAGCTGGAATTAAATATTGACCGAGCATTTTATCCAGTGTCCAAATGGTGGCAGTAATGTAACACACACCGAGAGCATTTTTTTTTATCTGCAGAGTATAGTGAGGATATGCTGGTTGTGCGGGCAGATCTGTGTGTGACAAGCTGAAGTAATTCTCCAGTGAGTCTGTATATGAAAATGTTCATATCATGTACAGTAAGTGCCATCATCACCACATTAGTCTGACAAACAATGACTCTATAGGGCTGGTAAAGCTCCATTAACAGCTGGATGTAGCTCTTTGATATGATACATCTCCGGCTGTCTTTGCATTCGAATGGACTCAAAGATAGAATGAAGAAGGAAACGCGAGCTTTGTGAACACTTACAGGAAAATAATGTGCAGGGAAATACAAACAAACGTCATCCTGCTTTAGGGCACAAATGAGCTGCAGGGTTTATTCTTCCCATACCTATGTGCTTCCTTTTACAGTGACATATAAAAATAAAGGGATCAAGATATCCCCTCCATAAGCCGGGACGCAGTCTAAGATCCCCTGGTAGCTCTGCTGGCTGTTCCAAGGTCCAGGCTGAAAACTAAAGGGTGACAGGGCTTATGCTGTCAGAGTACCCAGACTTTGGAATCGCCTGTCAGAGGAGATCAGATTTGTAGATTCAGTCCTTTGATTTATTTCTCTACTCAAGACTTACTTTCACAAAAAAAAAAACTTTTCCTCCATGATTTTATTTGATTTATTGCTTCATTGCTTTTGTTTTGGTCTCTTTCCTGCTGTGAAACACTGTGTTACCTGTATTTGAAAAGTATTATAAATATATATGGCCCTAGTTTTTAGTTGTTGTTCAATTAAATAAAAAACAAGTTGAGGCATCACACTACTTGTTCATGTGCACCTGATGAGCACAATACCCAAATGAATGAATCACAAACAGGGTTATAAAAGATCAAAGGCGAAGAAGAAGAAGAAGAAGATGAAGTGCTGCTGGATTTTTTTGTTGTTATCCAATACATGCGTTGGATACTTTAGGTGTGTTGTGCTTATTGAGTACTATGAAAACGATAATTGCACAGGTGGGGGGCCAGGTGTTGCCATGGCCACCCTAGAAATCGTATTGACCACCCTGAATTTCCTAATCTATGATGCACTATGGGTTTTGTCAGAGGCGGGACTTGTGCTAAATCAACTATTTCATTCGAGTTGCTTTGTAACGTTTTTGGCATGTTGGGACAACCTTTAAAATGTGAACTTGTGGATACATCTTCTGTCTGAGTCAAGAAGATTTAAATGTTGCCACTCTGCTGTTTTTTAGTTTTTGAGGATATATTTGTGCTTATGTATGCACAGACTTCATGTCACCACTGCACAAGTCAGTGGCCCAGTTGAGACACCTCAGTCAAAAAAAAAGTCCTCAATGTGCCATATTTAATTTATTCCATTTCATATGGCAGCATGTGTTTTAATAAAGATAATAAACTAGCTAATGTAATAACATAGTTATAGTATGTATAATGTATATAATGCATAAAGATATACATGGATTTAATTTAGTTGAACTATTAAGGCCAACTTCTGTATTTATTGTGGTTTTGTTTCGGCATGTGTTGGAATGTGCACTTTTGAATTTTATCACCAGTGATGAATATTTAACAGTGACCTGTTTATATTTCATGTTGACTCAGCACTTTATTCTAATGGAAGCTGCTAAGAGCCTCGGTTAGGGATCACTGTTGTTTCTTGAAGGCTGCTAAATTCAGTGCCTCTTACATTGTACCGCTTCTTAAATGTCCTTAGTCCTTTTTTCGAAACCAATTGCCCTATGGGGACAAATAAAGTTGAAGTTGATTTAGGACTTTAACAGAGCCATGGTCAAAAGTTGCCAACAATGGAAGTCCAGATTGGACGTGCAACAAAACATTTTCCCAAGATTACGAGTATTTAGACTTATTTATCTCGTTATCCTGAGATAACGATGCAGATTTTCTGTGATAATGAGTTTATTTCAGCTGTTTAACTTATTTATCTCCTTATCGTGGGATAACACAGCTGCTTTACCCATTATAATGGATCACTTTATCCCATTATCTGTAGATAACACAGCTTGTCTTCTCGTGGTAATGGGATACTTTTATTTTTTTTCTTAGAAACAATCCTCTGGTCGCTGTGACATCCCAGACCATTGCCCACACTAATGAGGTAGGTAAAGCTTTTCCTACATTTGTGATGTGCTTTTCAAACCCTCTGGAAACGAGATAAAGAAGTCGAGATCTCGAGAAAACAACGATAATTCTTTGTCACAAGTTGTATGTTTGCATAGGGCTTTCCTACTCTACATACCTTTTGTTATATAATAACAATGATTGTTAAGTTGGGAGGGTGCTTCTGGTTTGAACTTGCAAGCCAATAGGTCAAACACAAAGGAAGAGATTTCATCAAATTAAGCAAATTACCACAAACTGAGTGAAGCAAAATGAACTGAGAGAGGGCAGACGTTCTCTTAGTCAGGTTCACAATCCAGCCTTACTCTAAAGACCTTTTGTTTGAAGCTGGACATATTGCTTTCTGTCACTGCAATGGGTGAGACAATGAGGATAAAGAAAGCACAACCTTCTAGAAATTGTTCCAGATGAAATTGAGTGATGGTGAGGCACATGTTCGACCCAAACTGATTACAATTTCCTCCCTCGACTGACAGACTACATACGGAGAATAGTTGCACCTGCACCGTCTCAAGTCTTACCTCGACCATTTTCATCTTCTTCATTAAACATCTCAGTTTCTTCAGCTAATACAGTTCTGTTAAAGGGTTAATGATTCCATTTGTTTGCTGTTCATTGTTGTGAAACTGCTGAGTCGTGGCAAGGACCTGTGGTTATAAGTTTTATAAAGATGCTGATGCAGACTTGTATCGATGTCTAGCAGTGAACAACTATTCAGTCTATTACTTTTTGCCCGCCGGCCTCATTGCATCTGTTTTTTATGTCAGTGGTACTCAGCCTTGTTAGACTGAAGAGCCACATTAACCAAAAAATCTCTTTCGTTCCTAAAATATGTGGGAAAGACACTGAAATGACTTGCAAAAAGAAAAATTCTGCTGACAATGTTTCCCTTTTTTTAAATAATGACTTTGGATTTTTTTTTCTCCAAGTAGGACCTGAAAAAGCCACAACTAGTCCCAAATGCTCGAGAGCCTCAGGTTGAGTATCGCTGGTTTATGTAGTATTGATTGAGAGCCCCCCGGTGGTGGAATCTGCATTTTGTGTTTTAAATGAAAAAGGATTCTGTTTTCAGTGGATCATTTTCATGTAAACGTGGCCTAAGTGTCATATATAAAGACCCGATATTAAGTGACAGAAAAGTCTTTGATACTCCCAGTTGAAACTACACTCTTTATTGGATTGTAAAGTTAGCTGACTACTGATGCATACTACTGGAAATATAGAGCAGTTGTATAAATAAATCGAGGCACGCTGACATCCCACTACTTAACGTCACAACATGAACAATCAACTTATTTTATCCATATTTAGTGTCAGGGACCTAAAGAGCTCCTTTCTTTAGTGAAGCTGACACTTCCAACATGCATCTGCAGGAGAGTTGGTGCCAGATATAAAAAGTGCTAACAGTCTCATAGCACACTAACTGAAAAAGAAACTCCAAATAAAAGCTTGTAAAGCCATGTGCTCTGCTTATAAATCTGTCCCTGTGGTCTCCAATATATCAGAGAGGGAGACAGACCTCTGTAGATACAGATAAATGAACACAGTCAGAGTAAAAAGAGAGGACGCTCGTTCACCAACGGTC
The DNA here is from genome assembly GCF_963930695.1 of Labrus bergylta. Lineage (NCBI taxonomy): Eukaryota > Metazoa > Chordata > Actinopteri > Labriformes > Labridae > Labrus > Labrus bergylta. The sequence continues at coordinate 4,490,009 of NC_089208.1, read as the reverse complement.
AGACGTTTGAAAGTCATCTATCACATGCCAAGTGATGTCAAGCGGGGGACATAAAGAACAGAGGAAACTCCTTAGGCTGCTGGCTGAATGGATTAAGCATTTAGTTTAATCTAAAGTGGAGAACTGAAGGAGAAGCTTCACTCAGGCTGATTGTTATTGGCACAAATATACATTATCTTTGCATGCAGTAGACTGTGGGATTTTGAGCACGTTCATTAATCAGATATTCAAGTCAAAGTTAGTTTATATAAGGACAGTGACTCTGCCATCCTGCTAGCTAATCACCATTTCAGTGTATCTTTTATACTTCACAACTTGAAAATGTGAACATACGGTTTAGAAACCGGTAAACATTATGTTGGTTATGTCTTTTCTCGCTTATTTCCCATAACTGTTGGCAACTTCGGTGGGGCCGTCCAACATTTTCTAAATTTAGAAAAGGGAAGAGAAAAATTAAACAATATTTTCTTGGGAACTTTAATAACAATACGACCCAATATGATACAACACGATACAATACAATATAATACAACACGATATGAAAACCTACCTTAGGCATTATTTATTTTATTTTATTTTTTACATTTTTGAATTCTATTTTATATATTGTAATAGCTTCTTATTCTGTATTATTTAAGTTGTTGCTAGTTCTGCTTTATTTCCTTGTTAATTGTTTCGCACCAATACACCAAGTCAATTCCTTGCATGTGTAAATGTACTTGGCAATAAAACCCGATTCTGATTAACAGGGCTAAAGGTTATTTCTTGGCCTTTTTCACCTTTTTTTCAGCCTCATCTTAAGTGTTGGCTTTCAAATATCTCAGTTTAACAAACTCAATCAGTAAACAAACAACTCTGCTGATGCTTTGATTTTTTATTTGTCATGTTATTGTTATCATTATTATCTGAACCAACCAAGAACCACTAAATAGAAGAAGCTCTGAACCATGTCCCTGCCATCAGTTGTATGACATATGTTATCAAATGTTTTCAGTTTATGCGTTTATGTCAAAATCCCTTTATTATTCTCTTCTTTGAATGTTAATCATATTTCTGTTTTGGTTTGATAAGCTAAACTTGAGCTTGAGAAAACAGTCAATACTGAATGTTTATCACAATTAGACTTGCACTGAAAATCTAATGTAATGACAAAATCATTCAATGTCAAGTTTCATCGATCACAAAGGGATGTCGTATTGATTCTTAGGAGATAAAAAAGCTGCAGATGTTTGTGCTAAAGGTTCAGACAGAGACTGGTGTTTGTCGACCCTCAGCGACGGAGAGATTCCCTGATAGGCCGACACAGTTCAATAGAGAGAAGCAGGCAAAGCCACTCTTCAAACATGCTCTGCCTGACTGCATGTGTTACAATCACTGTGTTGTAGTCATGTGCTCTGACAGATTGCTTTCTTTTCCACGGCGCGATTGATTTTCCTAAGTCTCTGTCTGGTCCTCGTTCTTGCTCCTCTTTTGAACTGACTGTCGAACTCGACCGTGTTTCGCTCTTTCTACCAGTTTAGAAAACTTGTCATGTTGACGACTGCACAGCTATAAATATGTTGAACTAAAAGAGCAGGGGGAAAAAAAAGTTAAGTAAAGATGTAGAAGAAAATATTAGAGTTGTAATTTAATCCTCAGGGCATAATAAACACAAAAAGAGAGAAAGAGAGAGAGACAGTATATCATAAATTAGCATACACATTAAAATAACCTCAACTTCAGTTTATTTATAAAGCACTCACACACACATTGTTTGCAAGTTAAAATACACACACAAGACGCACAGAAATAGACACGATGTAATGAACACAATGGAGGCTAGAAGTAATGTGATCGGGGTTAAGAAGTCATGTGTGGAAAAATTTAACAAAAAGGAATTACATTTTCATGGAATCGTGAACAAATTGGTGAACTGGATGAGAGCCGGGCCGGGCAGTGTTTCATGATCTTTAGTAATGAGTACTTACTGGTGTTTTAGAGCTTTCCCGTTCCGACGTAGGTGGTCATACATACAGTTCATTTAGGCATTCAAACAACTCGCTGATGCTGGTTGTCGTCATGCTGCCACTCAAACTCATCAAACCGACTGACGACGACAAATAAAAACACTAGGCATTAACGTTTTCATTGTTTCTCTGATTAAAGCATCGAAGCGTTTTCTAATACGACGTCTCTATTTGCAATATTTGTCCTGTGTCCTTGTAGATTTTTTTTTTTTTTTTTTTTCAAAAATGTATTTTTGGGCTTTTTGTTGCCTTTACTGGAGAGATAGGACAGTGGATAGAGTTGGAAATTAGGGAGAGAAAGAGAGTGGGGAATGACATGCGGGAAAGGAGCCTCAGGTTGGATTTGAACCTGGGCCGCCCGCTTGGAGGACCACAGCCTCCATGTAAGGGACGTGCGCACCAACCACTGTGCCACCAGCGCCCCTGGGTTCCTGTTTTACTGAAAAATTATATTTTATTATATTTCAAATCTCGCCTCCCAGCTGAAAGAAAGTGATGACATGAAACACCACAGGATTTCAAAATGTGCCGAATAATTCCAAAGCATTATGAAAAGTTCAGTCCGCCTTTGAGAAATGTAAAGGATTAGAGAAGAGCAATAAATGTGGGAAAGCTAAGCAGCAACACTTAATGATGTGCAGAGTCAAATTATCATATTAATAATCATATACAGCTAAAGTTCTTCCAAATCAAAAGCCCATTGACTGTGAGGAACTTTGTATTCTCCGCCATTGACTGACTCAGCTCTGGCGTCGCGACACATCGGATGGCAGACATTCAGCTTTAGAGTGCTCTGCTATTTGCAGGCGGCAGATAAAAACCAAGCGTTATAATTCAAACAAGCGCTTTAAACGGATATTTAAAAGCCTTTTGCTGTGAATTGGGGCGATGGTTTCACAGTCAAAGACAGTAAAGGAAAGAAAAGAAAGTTCAATTAGACTGGGATTCAACACCCAGTTTGCTTTATGAATCATCTTTTCTTCCCCCATATTTTTTGCCTGGGGGGGTTATTTTTTTCCTGAATTAGCATTTGCGAGTTTAGTTGGTAAAGGCATTAAGCGAGCTGGAACGCAGGGGCATTAATTAAACATTAAAGCCTTGACTTCAACAATAAGAAGACTTTCCTGGTGCGGAGGAGCTGCCTAACTACAAACATGGATACATGCACACTCACTGTTCTGCTAGTTAACAGAATCGACTGATTATCATCACCTCGGGAACACTTTGGTCAGGAGGAGGAGAGTTACAGAGGAGACACTAGACTGTGAAATATCTTCTGTGTTAAATTGTTTTTTATATATTCTTAGTTATAGTTACATTGTTCATAATTAGCAGGTTACAGCAATCCCTTTTTCTACTACCAGTTTTGTTTTCATCAGGCGTTTTCTGACTGCAGGAACTTTTCCACAGTTCTAGAAACCGTTGGAACCCTCCTTCCTTTTTCTATTGATTCCTCACAGCAGGAACTACTTTAGTTCCTCTTTTTACCTCCTGCCTTAGAGTAGGTACCATGGCGGTGTGAATGCAGACAGAAAAAAGTCCCCCTTTTGAGAAGTTCTCAGCGGACTCCCGAGTGGATAGTTCCTCTTCAAAAAGTCCCCAGAACTGTTTGGTCTCATAACACCTATTGACGAAGTCATAACAAATGGTTGCTAAAGATTCCACTTCCTGCTCACTGTACCCAGGCTTAACCCCCAACAACAACCTCACCCCTGATCAACCTGAGTATTCTAAGATGTGAGAATGCAAAGCTTTCACTGTGAAGTACATGAATGAAAGGAAAGTTCCTAAAAGTGTATCCTTGCCTGAATGTCTTGGAATTTTCTGTAAAATGTCAGCAGTCTTTGTGCTTTTCTAGCCTACCTCTTCATAAAGCGCAGACCTTTTTCAGCTGTTTCACTGGACGTAAGTCATGAGACAATAAGTCATTGAGACCAAAAACGTTTTCTTTTATCAGGCTGTAAAAATGTTTAGATCTTAGGACACTTTACAAAACTGCACTTTTTTTGCACTCAAGCATTGACTTAATTTTTCATGATTTTGATTGGTTGATTTGCACAGATACTTCTGTTTTCCCTTTATGCATTTTATGTAAATTATTGTTTTTGTGTGCACTAAAAGAAAAATAAATCTACCTCTTGATAGTTCAGTAATGTTTGTTGCTCATCTGTTGTTGCAAATTGAGCCCTTCAGTTTATGAGCAATTATATTTGAGAACATGATGTCCCCTTTCAGACGTACAGGCCACTTTCATATACCAGAATGAGCATGAACATAAGCACATATTATGAATGACAAATATGAAAAGACGGCGTCTTTACTCAACATGATTCACAGCAACCTCGCACCGCAGGCAAAATCTGCAAGATGGATTACCGATGGTCAGCTTAGATTGTCTATCTGTAGCGTTCAGTGTGGCGTTAAAATACAGTATAAAAACACTCTCTATTTCTGTGCAGGGCTGCACATCCCTCTCTCTCTCTCTCTCTCCCCTCCCTCCCCCTCCCTCCCTCTCTTACCACACTGTCCCTCGGGAGAAAGTGGGTGTTTTTTCAAGCTTGGCCTTTTGTTTACCTGCTTCTTTGTTCTGGGCTGTCACATTATCTCTGGAAGTGACGCCGGAGCTTCCCCCGCGGGCTCATAATGAGGAAGAAGAGGTGGCACACGGCCTTGTTTCCCTACATCGAGGATATCACCGCATGTTAGGGCACGCCATTGTTCAAGTGTGGACTTACTTGGCAGTTGACAGATTTATTCCCGCCTCTATGATAACGGCATTTATTTATTTCAAAAATTGGAGTGTGTCTTTGTTTTCTCGGCAGAGGAACCCTGCCCAGAATAAAAAAAAGAGAGAGAGAGAGTTATTGTGCATTAATGCCTGCCAAGTTCTTACGATGTCAATTAAATATTCAGTATTAGAAAAGGAAGAAGAAATCCATCCCAGCTCTGAAACAGCGCCCTAACATTAAAAGCCATACTCCACATGGTGCAAGATGAAATCGAAAAACATACCCCTTGAAGACTTATTGACTTCCACCCTGTGGTGTTTTTCACACCACCGCTGTCTCAGAGCCAAAGTTCACATGAGGACTCCTATGACATCGAAAACTGTTCAGTTAGAGTTTGTGAGCATTAACGGATCTTTTAAAACAAGCAGAGGCGAGATGAAGAAATCTGAAATCTCTAATAAAACATCATGGTATACAAATCTGGATGACATTCCCTTCGGTGTTAAACGAGCTCCAAATGAATGAATTTACCACCCTGTGAAAAGTCTCTTTATCGACGTTCTGCCTGTGAATACCCTCCGCAGACTGGATTCTGTCAATGTGGAGGATGTCATTCAGTTTTTACCTGCGAGCCCACAGGTCTCACACTTCGATTTTCATCTTCATGCAATTGGATTTTTAGCTCATGCAATCTTTTTGTGAACCACGACAATCCATATGACTTACCTGTTTTCATTTTCACCGCACATACGTCCCTCACAAACATTTGATAGCAAGAGTGACGCTCTCAGTTTGATATGTAATCAGCTTGTTTTAGGTTAGTCTCTGTATATTGTTCATTAAGACAACTGATGCTTTTGTCTCTGGAGGCAGGCACAATCACTGCTCTGCACGTGGTTCTAATAATATAATAATAATAATATAAGATAATTATGAATCTATTCTCATTTTTATCAGGGTGACTCACCTGCATGTTTGGGAAAAAAAACCCTGCAGAGATAACAAATCAAAAAAGCCAGAGTGTTGATGAGCAATATAACACTTTCACCCGAGATAATTCCTGCCAAAAAAAAAAACAGCTGGAATGAGTAAACATTGTTGGGTTACTAATTTTGGAAACACGGTTGAATAAAGCAACTCTGCACATAAATGAGAGTTCTGCTCAGAGTTACGTAACCCTTCAACTTCTTTTTATAGCTTCTTTCTCTGCGTTTCTCAGTCATCCTTGTTGCATAAGCAATAACTTTAAAAACAATAAGCGTTGGATGTGAAAAAAAAATTAGGTTTGCATTAGGTTGTGTTACCTTGTTGTTTACTTGATTGAACAATAGAGCTCTTAAAAAGCTGATCAAAACATGAATTCATCTTTTTTTTTGTCACAAGATTAAGTTAATTACACATTCTTCTCCATAGAAAGCACACATTTCTATTTTGTTTACGAGTAATTCTTTCACTATAAACATGGTTAGTCACACAGGCCTTAAAAATCAGTCAAATGCTTCATCTTAAGGAAGGAAAAAGAGCAGATCTGAATTATTAACTTTGATTTTTAAAATAGAATTCTGATTCTTTTAAGGGTAAAACATGATTTATTAAAACTTTGGTGAATACAGTCCTGTCATAACTGGTAGAACTGATGGCTTAAGCTTTTAAAATGGAATTGTTGTCATTTCAGAAATGTAAAATAAAGGGAACAGTTAGTCACATAATTATTAATTATGTGACTAACTGTTTGTTGTAAATAATCCAACAAAATGATCCAAACATGAGTGTGTGTGTGCTCCCAAATCTTGGCCCAATCCAGTGATTTAAAGAATGCCTCAAAACAATCCAGCTTCCTGGTTCAATGTAATCGACTCTAACTGAAGTGGAAGCTAATTTGAGTAAATGCAGCTTGATCACCTATTTGACTCTCTCTTTGAGTGTTTGCAAGTTGGTATTTAATTAAATGTATTAATAGTGCGTTCCATTTACCTCTGAACTCGGAGCTGGGAATGACATCACATACGAGTTGACCGTGCTCCAGTTGCAAGTCGGCCAAGCAACATGGACACGTCCATCCAGGAGTATTTATTTCATCTCTTCCTGATAGTTTGTGCATTAAAAATAAAATGACAACATGTCCACAGGTAGAACTAACAATACTCATGGTGTGATTGATTTAATCACACAAAAAGAGGAATAAGCTGCTAATAAACACATTAGTTACAGCTTAAACGTTACTGCTGATGCATGTAGCAGCCATGTTAGATTTTAACTCTGGCTACTGAAGGTTCACCGAGTGGCCGAGTCTGAATTCTGACTTCAAGGGGGCGCTCCTGAAGACGTATCAGACTGACATGAGATCAATTGGAAAGCACCATAAGTTACAAACTACACATAAATAGACCAGCTTGACTTGATCTGCTCGCTGTGAAGCCATATTTTTCTTGAAATGAGGTTCATGTCATACCAATTCTGTGTCTTCTGAGGAGCCTTAACCATCCATTCACACTCAGGTAGCTCATGGTTAGTCTACCTGAAAGGTTATAACATTTTGGCAAATAATCTAATCATCCACTATGGTGAAAATGAATGGGATTTTTACCTCTGGAGACACACTGTTCAGCCCTATTAAGCTTCGACTGTAACTCGACTTACCTGTGCATGTAAATGTACGTGATGCAGGCTCCTCCACAAATGATGACAAACTACCAGGAGATATATAATATGTTTTATACAATTAAACCATAAAGATTTTAACCATAAAACCCAAGATATGCTTCCACATAGTAAAGGTTTCATGACAATCTATGTTGCAAAATTACTATAATATGGGGGACAATAAATGGAGAATAAAGCCAGTGGGTTTATCAGCACTCAGCTTTAACATTCACAGATAATTTAAAAGCAGTCATGATAGTTCTATGTGCTTTCAGATCCTTTTCCTTCCCTTTCTTCCTCATGGTTTTTTGTAAGACTAAAGTCTGTGAAGTCTTGTTCTGTTTCCTTTGAGGCCTCACAGACGTTCGCTGCTGCTGGGCCTCCAGTTCCTGAGACCCGCAGGACGCTGCCGTCGTGCTTCTGTTATACAGCTCTCTAATAGCTCTGCTGCACCATTAACTCTCAAAGCATCCACTTTCCCTTGTAGTGTGTGAAACCTTGTTGACAGCATGGCAATAGACTATTCAACTCCCTATAATTAATGCTATGTCCTGCTATTAAAATTGAACTCTAATAATAACTTGGCTAATTGGTGGAGCACTGAGGCCAGCTGACAAGTGTGCTGACTGACGAGCTTTGTTAGCCACTGAAATATAGGCAGGGCATCAGGTGGCATTACCTATAGGTCGGACGTGTAGCATTATGCTAATGCTCTGAAGAGTCAAACACCACTACCTGAAAGACCTTGAAACCAATGTGCACAATTTTTGCTTGCCTTGTAATTGATCCAGCTTCATGCAACATTATTGTTGTGTTTTGCCCGGTTTAGTGCCGTAAAGACCAAAACTTTTAATGCTACCTACTTTGGTATGATCAGAGAGAAAATGGAACTTCTTAACAGGAAGTTTTTTTCTTGTCACTGTAACTTTTTTAAATGTTGCTTAATGCTCACGATTACCAATGTTGGGTCTTTGTAGATAATATAATAAAGAGTAAGGTCTTTTACCTGCTAATTTGTAAAGTAACTTTCCATAACATTTGTTATGAATAGGCGCCATGTCAATAAATATTGATTGATTGAAAGGCAGACTGTTAAGCCCTATTTACAACAAGTGGCTTACTGTGACTGACATCATGGAAAAAAAGAACTCAGACGAACTGAAGACATCAACAGTTAAGTCAAAAAAATAATTACTGGCACAGACAGGGAAAGACAACAACTAAATAAACTGGGCAGGTGTAGGTAATTATTTACAAAGGTGTACAAATACACAAACAGGAAGTTGGAACTACACAGATTTAAAGAAGGGTGAATGACAAATGAATACACATGTACATAACTAAACAAAAGGGACGAAAGGTCAAATGTTCTTCATGCAATGTTGAAGGGATTTGTGTTTCAAGGAACAAGTCAAGTCGAGACAATATTCAAATAAGGCTTTTAAAAATGACAGGATGAGACAAAAAGTACTCTAGAGTGGAAGCAGATGGGCTATAAACTGCTTTTAAAGAGGCTCACTTTAGAAAAATAACAATAAAAAGCAACAAGGATGTAATGCAATAAGGCACATATAATAAGACATGCCAAACTAACATTAATAAAGCCAACAAAAACATATTGCTATACACATTTTTTTTATGGTACTATAAAAAACAACACACATTTTGGCTGCTCTCACACCAGTCATGATCCATCAAATTAATGTTGGCGTCTAGACTGTGGCCTGACAGTAAACACAGATGTTTAATAGCTCCTCATTTATAGTCAGTTTTTGTAACATTGTGCAAACATGACAACAACCTGTGTTTCCTGTCAGACACCACAGCTGTACGAGTTTACCTTCTACATCCAGATCACTTTCAATTAGTGTTGCAGATTTAAAACCCTGTTTTTCCTAAGTTAGCACATGTTTCATTTTAACTTAACATCACATTTCTTGTTAAACACTCTTGGTTTAATGAGTTTTCACTCAGAGCTAACACCCTTGATGGTTTGTCAATTCGGATACCAATTAATACATGAATGTGCATCACATAGCAACAATAATGTTTTCAAATTTATAATAAGATAATTTGCAAAGTTCAGGTATATCAGTGTTTTGGTTTGTGTTTACAAACAGTCTGTCCAGTCCCATTTTATCATTTTTGTAGGTACAAATGGGTCCTGAGCTCATTCGCAAGGCTGCAGGTCCAGACAACATTCCTGGCCGTGTGCTGAAGGACTGTGCAGAGGAGCTCAAAGATGTCTTCACAGACATTTTCAACGCTTCTCTGAGTCAGGCTGTTGTTCCGTCGTGCTTCAAAGCCACCACCATCATACCCGTTCCAAAGAAGCCCTCACCATCCACTTTCAATGACTATCGACCCGTTGCACTGACCCCCATCGCCATGAAGTGCTTTGAAAGGTTAGTCATGGCCCACATCAAATCCACCCTCCCCGCCACTCTGGACCCCTACCAGTTTGCATACCGAGGTAACAGATCCACCGAGGATGCCATCTGTTCTGCGCTTCACCCAGCCCTCACCCACCTGGACACCAAAAACTCATACGTCAGGATGCTGTTCATAGACTTCAGTTCAGCATTCAACACCATCATCCCTCAGCAGCTGATCTGCAAACTGGACCAGCTGGGGCTCAGCACTTCCCTGTGCAACTGGCTGCTGGACTTCCTCAGCGAGAGGCCTCAGACAGTGCGGGTCGGCGGCAGCACATCAAAAACCACCGTCATGAGCACGGGGGCCCCCCAAGGTTGTGTGCTCAGCCCCCTGCTCTTCACGCTGCTGACCCACGACTGCGCTCCATCCTTCAGCAGCAACCACATTGTGAAGTTTGCGGACAACACAACAGTGGTTGGTCTCATCTCCAACAACGATGAGACGCCATCCTTCAGCAGCAACCACATTGTGAAGTTTGCGGACAACACAACAGTGGTTGGTCTCATCTCCAACAACGATGAGACGCACGACAGGATGGAGGTCAGCCAACTGGCCACGTGGTGCAGAGACAACAACCTCCCCACTCCTAAACCCCCACTGACCATCGGCGGTGCTGCTGTGGAGAGAGTGAGCAGCACCAAGTTCCTGGGGGTTCACATCAGTGAGGATCTCTCCTGGACAACCAACACCACATCACTGGCCAAGAAGTCCCAGCAGCGCCTCTACTTCCTCCGCAAGCTGAAGAGAGCACGAGCCCCCCCATCCATCATGTGCTCCTTCTACAGAGGCACCATCGAGAGCATCCTGACCAGCTGCATCACTGTGTGGCTTGGGAGCTGCACTGCTGCCAACCGCAAGACCCTGCAGCGCACAGTGAAGGCTGCTGAACGGATTATCGGTGTCCCACACCCCTCTCTTCTGGACCTCTACGGTACCCGCCTCACCCGTAAAGCAACCAGCATTGTGCGTGACCCCACCCACCCCTCACACAGCCTCCTGCCATCGGGGAGACGGTACCGTAGCCTGCGGGCCGGCTCCACCAGACTGGGAAACAGCTTCTTCCACCAAGCTGTCAGGAAGCTTAACTCTCTCCCCTCTCTTCCTTCCCTCCCTTCTGCCCCCACGAACACTGGACGTTGAAACCGCCTCCCGTTTGCCACCAAGAACTCTGGACTAATAACTCTGAAGCTAACTATTCAAAAGTACACTCAGTTTACTGCACATTGCACATATTGCACAAGTTTACTTTTTCTTTAAATTTTATTTTATTTTATTTATTTTATTTACCATTTTGTACCTTTTGCACAATTTAGAATTTATTACTGTAAATATTATTTATCTTATTTTTACCTCATTTTATTTTATCTATTTTACCTTATCTTATTTTAACTTATTTTGGTTGTATTGCACCGCGGGACGGAGACAAACGCAATTTCGATTCCACTGTATGTCTGCCATATTTTGAAATTGACAATAAAGTTGACTTTGACTTTGACTTCCAGCATGCACTTAGTAAATGGTAAATGGACTTAAGCTTGTCCTTTCTAGTCTTCTGACTACTCAAAGCGCTTTTAAATCGCATGTCATACCTACACATTCACACAGTGATGGCACAGGCTGCTTTGTAAAGAGTCCATCAGAAGTAACCGATCCCTTTCATACACATTCATACACCGCTGATGAAGCAGAAGGAGCAACTTGGGGTTAAGTTTCTTGTCCAAGGACACATCAGACAGTTGCTGCAGGAGCTGGGGATCAAACTCCCAACCTTCCGGTTGAGAGAGGACCGGGTCTACCAACTGAGCCAGCAGCATAAACAATTAGCCAGCCCTGCTAAAAAGTTGGATAGATAAACACATAACCACTCAAATGAAGACAAATAAAGCCATTTTTTTATCATCATGTAATAAAGAAACATTTAAAGTCAATAATAAGAGGACCAAGAACTAAACCCTGTGGGACCCCATTACCAATAAAAGCAACCAATGCAATACAGTCCCCTGCAAAGACTCAAAAATATACAACTAGTTGACAAAATCCAGACTTCAAGACTTCTATTGCCTTCATTATAATGGCTGAGGCAAGGGATTTCATATTGATGTCGTGGAAAAAAAACCTTCAGTAAAGTAAATGGTTTGATTAAGGACTCTTGACATAAGCTGGAGGGGTCAGTGCATTTTTGAGAGGTTGCAAAATGAGAAGCAGAGGAAGATAAAACATGATGAACCGCCAGCCAAAGTGTAAAATCAGTGAAGTGTGGCGCAAAGGTGGGAACTATCACTGCTCTATTATCTTTAACCTTATTAACAAAAAGGAGATGCCCTTGTTAAACTCAGTGGGTGTATAGGTGGAGGTCGATGGGAACTAATACAAATCCTGCATATAAAGGAAAACTAAATCATCCCTTAATGTTAAGATTATAACACAAAACACTTTAGGCAAAGAAAGTTCAGAAGAGGTTGTCTTTGATTTTTTTTCCCCCTTAACAACTTTAGGAAGCCAGTCTGTTTGAGGAGTATGGAATCAAGGATTGAGTTGGAAAACCTCCAAAAGGAGGTATGAGGCCTGTTTATTGAAGTAGAGGAGAATGGATGTACACGGCAACTTTTAGGTTTTGAGAGATGAAAATGTCCAACATTGACTCCAACACAGGCTTCCAACTAAATATCACAAGCAGAAATGCAGAAATCTGTGAATGCCCAGATGTATATTAGATTGGTCAGAATTATGAAGTGGGAGCACACTGGTCATACTAAACAGCTCAAACATTCTTTGCAGCTCTCGGACTTACCAATGGTGGAGCTCAACAGCCAGCCAACTGGTGGCATAAAAATAAATGTACAGGAGTCTGAAACTAATTCCATGCGAATAGGGCTAAAGGCAGCTTTGCTTTGAGATCAACTCGCCTCTCTGTGCTTTGCGTGCAAGTAGTTTGCTACTGTTTAGTGAGTTGTAAATTCACTCGGCTAGTTCTACAACTAGAACTACTTCTATTGCTTTTCAATTTGTCCTCGTTGTTTTGAGGCACTTTTTAAGTCGATTGATTGGGCCAAGATTCGGGAGCACCACCCATTAATGTTTGGACCTTTTTTGTTAGAAACACTAGGTTAGGGATGCTGTTAACTTGTTGTGTAGTTTGGAAGGTATTATTTTTATTTTGTTTCACGTAAGCCTCACTTATTGTTTTGTTGGGCAACTTTACGTCTTTGCTCATCAATAACTTTGCTTTTACCAAAAATATCTGGTTTCATGTTACTTCCCTTTCCTCTCACAACCTGGGTCAATAACATTTAAGATCTGTGTAAAATGTATGTATGTATGATTAAATGATTGCTTGATTGTGAGGTCTTTAACAGGACTTTCTAATAAAAGCACTGCGTTCAGGTCAATTGAAGTAATGCAACACTCCTCTGCTCTCTTTCACTTCCTCGCTGCCTCCTCAGGTAGAACAAGATAAAGAGAAACATAAAGACTAGCTTTTAGTGTCAAAAATTAATTCTCTACAAAGTTTATTTTTGTCATGACTAATAGACCATTTCCATTTCCAACAAAAAGTCCATGTACTGACCTTTCTCTACAAGTGAGTGAGTAACACAATCCCACATTTCCTTGATGTTTTTATGTTCTCTCTCTTTTCACTCTGAATTTGTTCGAAAATGCAACTTTTCTTACAAGAAATCCTGACCTCTACCCTGAAAACCCACTCTTTTTGTTGTAGGAAGTTATTGCAAATGCTTCAGCTGGAAACCCTGTCATCAAGCGGCTCCTACGATTTGCTGCCATTTTGTTTCTCCGGCTGATTCCTGGCTGGCCTTCCTATGTCATTAAATCTCTTCCTACATCGAGCTGTTGTTTGAGGAGGGCCAGAGGAGCAATTAACCAAATTTGTTCCCTCCTCTTCAGCTAATTTACCACCCTCCGTCCTTGGCGGCTCGTTTGCAGAGCCATAGATTTGCTCTTGGCGATCTGGTGCTTCCTGCCCAAGGACACCAGTTTCCCATTTTTTTTTCCAAACTGCAGAATTTAGGCATGTAACACCGAGACAAATATATCTGAATAGATTCAGTGAGACTGCGAGCACCTGGTGTTGAATATCCTGCTGCAGATACACACAATTTTCCACCAGCAGAGTAATCTGGAAAAAAAAAGTGTAAAGAAGAGGTGAGAGACAGAATCTAACAGGCAGTATTATTAGTTTTGTTTGTAAGGCAGCTTTACTCTGTATGCAGGGCTTTTTACAACAAACATGGGCGTCCTAGTTGGGGAGGGACCCAGTGCCCCAATCGAGGGGTTTATGCCAGTTTATGTTTGGATTTGTTTCTTTCTAAGTCATAATGATAAAAAGTAATTTAGCTAAATAAATTAACTCTTTATGAATTTTAAAGATATATTTTTTTAATTGTAAAAAAAAAAAAAACTTTTGATGCTTCAAAAAAATTCAACTATCAACAGGTGTAAATAACATTTCTGTTCACAAAATTGTTTAATTTGATTTGAAAAAACACATTTTTTTTAAGGTTGTAACACAAAATTAAAGTTATTTAAAGGAACAATGTGTAATTCTGACACCTAGCCTTTTAAATGGGTACTGCAGTCCAAATTCAAAACATTTGAGGTATTGCAAACATTTTAATGAGAGCATGTTGTTTTTAAATCTGTGTTAACTAGTTGAGATGCAGAAAAGGCCCTTTAAAGGTTCATGTTTTGTTTTTTTTCATGTACTGAGTTTCAGTCTTGAACCTGTCATTTTTATGCAGTCAGGGTTAATGAGCAGGAGATTATGTTATGTAGTTAAATGTAGTTTAGATGCCAGCAATGATGAGACAACAATCTTTAAGTTTATGATAAATGGTCATGTTGTAAAATTTATGAGGTGAAAGTGGAAGACATGCTCCCTTTAAACTCTAAGATGTGTTGAATGTCATTTAGCAGATGCTCTTATCTAAGGAGGGGCTAAGCAAGAGAATAGTCTAGCCAGCAACTAGGTAGGACCAGGCACCTTACATTAGCTTAGCTAAGTCGGCGGTAAAGAGTGCAGACCTGGATAAGGGAGTTCAGGTAAGCAGGAGTCGATTTTGTTGCTGTTTTGTAAGCAGCCAACAGGGTTTTGAATTTGAGGGTCAACTGGGAGCCAGCAGAGGGAGATGAACAGCAGAGTGACAGGTGCTGTTTTGGGTTGGCACTGCTGCATTCTGGATCATCTGCAGAGGTTTGAATATGCATACAAGGACAAGGAGACGTGCCAGTGAGGAGCTGGGAGTGTGGGTAAAGATGTTACTCAGAAGTCCTGAGCTGACAAACACATCAATGCATAAATCTCTCTTGGCTTTGAGACAACACTAATAAACATATTTTATACATTTCCAAACCGTTTCAATCCCAAAGTACCAAGCCAGCCGGAAAACATTAAAGATCTATTGTTATATTTAAATCGGCTATTCAAACAACCTAATGAGCGCTGCTTGAAAGTTCTGTTTTCCCCCTCGATCCTGAGATGAAAAGTAAAATTGGATACATCTGAGTGGTGGTTCTTTTTGGTGCATGGGCCTTTTTGGGCGATGAATCCCTTTGGGAAAAAGAAGTCAGAGCAGTATGACAGAAAGTCTCTGTCTGTAGAAAAAAAAACATTTCACTTAGTGCTTCAGTTCAGTGATGTGAGACTCAAACTCTAAAGGATGCACCACCTGTCCCAGGCTGCAAGCTCACTAACTGGCTGTTTGGAAGCGGCTCAGCTGTCTGCTGCACAGAAAGAAATATTCCTGACGTTTTTGCATGCATCCATTATCTCACTTGTGGGAAAACAGCACAAGTCCTTCTGGGGGAAATTGTTCCCTCAGTTCTAATCCTTGCGGAGGCATCAGCAGAAGACTGATGTAGTTTCCTCTGAAGTAGCAAATGGAGCCGCGCTGTCATCTCGGCTACAACACAATGCAGCACAGAGAATTTGAAAAGACTGCAGAGAGACTTTAATGCTGCATTTAGAAATCACTGTGCTGTATGGCTAACGCTGCAGACTGAGAGCTAAACATGTCCTTAGACTGTATTGCCAGTAATTGCTTACCTACTTGCAGAAAACACAAGGTGTATCCACTTTCCTGTTTATTTTTAGAAGCTGCTAATGATATGACTTTAGACCAAAGAGTAGAACAGAGAGGCATGAATATCACTTACGCCGGCTGCAGAAGCATCTCTATTTTTGCCTTAAACGATTACAATCCAACATGATTGTAAAGACTAGGGTTTATAATATACATACTTGTTTTTATCTGTATGTTCAAGCAGCTGAGACATGAGCATCCTCACAATCTGTGTGCACCTGGAGTCCTTAAGATTATATTTACAAGTTGGGCAGATCAGGAATAAATCCAACTTGGCTGACATCAAAAATATCTGCCTTCAGGACGTGCAAAATGTAAACATACCTAAATGTATGGCAGCACTTCAAGGGGTTATTATATTGTTGAGATCAGATCAAACGAAGCACCTCTTAAACCTGTCACTGTTGATGTCGTCTGCTGCTGACCTTCGTCTACACCCAGTTCTATCGTTCGTGATTTAAATTGCATGTAGCAGATTCTAAATATACTCGCCGTTTTACTTGACTATGATTGGCCTCAGAAATGACGTATAGCGATCTTTTTTTCCATCCATCCATTTTCCACCGCTATAGGATATCCAGCTTATTACACAGCTACTTTCTTTGGAAATCAGTCAAAATATTGATGAAGAAATTATTTTATTGATTTAAAAATTATTATTTATTCTGCTTAACAAAAAAAAAACAGTTGGAATCTACAGTTAGCGCTGTGTCCATTGCAACTGTTAACGTTGCGGCAACTTCCGTCTTTGAAAAATTAAGCCATTGTGGATAACTGTGTGGGTTGTGCAATAGCGTCCTGGTGTCCCTGTATGCTTTTTATGTTTATAGTTTCTTACCTTTGTTACTTTATCTCTCATGCTTACTCATTTCTTGTGCAATACATGTTGTGCTGTTCTGTATTGGTTGTGCCTTTTTGTTTATGTGTGGATGTGATTTTTCTATTGTTTTTATTTATTGATTCTAATGGAAGCAGCTGAATGTTTGGCAAATTTCCCCAACGGGACAATAAAGTGTATCGTATCGTATCATATCGTAACTGATTAGTTATTGTCATCACTGGCACACACCGTACAGGAGATGATTTTTTTTAAGCGGCTGCCTTTTGATTTTGAAAACAATACGTGTTATCCATAGTTAGACGGTGGTTGACATTATTGACAGGTGGGCCCAGTGTAAAGGTTCATCAATAGGCTTAAAACGTGCCTCAGCTCCAGCTCTCAGCCTGTCGTTAGGTTGACGGAAATTTAGGTTGAGACAGGATTTCCAACATGGCGGCTGCTGCCAATGAGCCTCATGACTCCCCTGCTTTAACAGATGGCTGACGTCACTCAGGCTTCGTCCATTCATATTTACAGTCTCTGGTTGTAGCCTTCGTTGTAACAATGCAGCAGTCTTTAAACTAGTCACTAGACGTTAAACACCGCTATATCCTATAGCATGTTCCATTATGACTTTACTTTATCTGCCATTTTTAGTTTTATAGATTTCTTTGCAGTAGCCTCCAGTTTTTATTCACTTTTCTCCACTGTTATCTTCTCCTTTCTCTTTCTGTCTCAGTAAACACAAACATCAAATTAACTGGATATTTTTCCGCTGATTGATATGATTACAGTCAGTCCTCCAGAGTATGTGATTAGAGCCCCATCCCTAGAAACCATCTGCTTCTTAGTAACAGTGGGTTCTTAACAACGGTGACCTATCATAATTGACCAATCAGAATCTAGTATTTAATTCAGCCATGTTATAATTAGTGGGGTAAGTCTCGATAATATTGGAGTGAAATGTAGGAAACTGGGTAATCAGAGGCAATTAAAGATCCAGTATTATACATATTTTCACCTTTCATGGTGTGAAACCTAAAGAGTAGCTTTGCATGATTTGCAGCTCAAAAAAACTCCTCATCTTATACATGGCGTCAGTAAAACCCTCATTTCAGCATCTGCCTGAAACTGTTCGTTTAACCTGCTGTCTCTTTAAGCCCCGCCCCCCTCCCCTTGTGTCCTCTTTCTTTTTGGCTAGCTCCAGGGGGGCAGAACTCTGCAGGTTTGTTAGGGGAGGGCTGCTTGTGTGCTGCGAGAACAGCCAATGAAAACAGCTGTTTCAAGGCCTACTGATTATCTTTAACCATATATTTCATATTTTTGTCCAATAACCTGAGCAGTGAGAGGATAAGGTACGAAAAATTAGGACTGCCCTCAAACTGATGAGTACATTTATACTTCCCAGTGATTATATTTCATGAGCACTACTCCAAATCTGATTATTGGCCACTCTAAAGCCATTACACTACATTAGGAAGGACATTTTAGCTTGCCATTTGTTGAAAGAAAAGCCTTCTTCAAAGTCTCTCTGATCTCAAACCCAGCTAATTCCATACTGTGTACTGAAGGTTAATGTTGTGGACATGCAGCATGAATGCACATTTAACACCAGTGGCATGAATCTGTGAACGGAATACGGAAGCTGCTCTTCAGGGGTCCCACGTGTTGGCAACTTACTAAATGGTGTAATAATGACTCATCTAGCTGTTTCAGCTGTTTAGACAACACAGAAAAACTATTCTCAGTAGTTTTCCCTCACTCAGCCAGGCTCATGAAATCACACTAAAAGCTCAATGATAAGACTGTTCATTAAATCCAACCTTCACAGACGTATTGCTCAGAGACTTTTACAGCCCCTGGTCGTGGTTTGCAAAGCGACACATGGATAGCTGCTGTGAAGATATTTTTAATTTCAGTTGTTGAACTGAGTGTCCATAAAAAATGAAATGAACGAAGTCAGCCCTCTTTGTTATGAGCACGGCAGACTATAACGCCGGCTTGATATGCATTAGTTTGATAAAATAAGCATTTATATTTATGCATGCTTTTCATTCAGAGGGCTCATATATAAGGAAATGACTTGAAAGTGCCTCTGAATGCGCAGGCAGCTGTCCATGCGCTGTGAAGTCAAGAAGCTACTGATGTAGTGGCGATGAAAAATGCTCATTTCTGCGATGCTATTTTCAGGCGCTGTGTTCATATTTTCTGCCGTCTGTGTAATAAATCACGAGGTCATCATGCCATGCAGCGCGGGGAGGCTCACAGTAACAATAAAGCAGTTCCAGTCCACACTGGACATGAGATGTTTTTAATAAGATAGAGTATAGTGTTACACATTGTGCTCTTTTCTTTTCCTTTAGGCCTATCATCTTTTATGTTTTGGACCCTCTCCAAACTGAGCAGTCTGAACTGCACAAAGGTTAATTACAAATATCGGCTTTTTTCATACAGATTATATGCTAATTTGTTAATTCATTTTTTCTTTTCTAATTATGTATTTAGATCATTTTTAAACCAAATAACACTGCACATACACCAAAAGATGGCTTAATAATTTTTTTTGTCACTTTGGGGCATGCTGAAAACATCTTATTGGATTAATTACAGTTTTAACAAACAAAGCTACCTGCACATCAGGTAAATTTATAAGCCATCAAAGACAGCCTCGTTGACTGTACTCAACAGTCCAATTCCAACTTTTTAAGGTCCCTAGCCACCAGAGATTGTTTAGAACATGGGCGTCACCTCAGTGATTTGAAGTTCTGCCTTTGAAAGAATTGTTTTGAAGCCCAACAACCGCAGAAGCCATATTTTAACTTTACTTTGTATTAATCCAAAACATGCAAAGATGCAAACCAGGGGTGGGCATTTACCCTCCTGGCAAACAGCTACAAAATGCGCCCACTTCTCGGTCAACTCAGCCCCGTCCCTAATTACGCAATAAAAAAAATAACCCATAGGGTTCATATCTAATTTTTGAATTGGGCTAAACACATTTTTTTTTTGTGTTTTTACTTTTATTTTTTTTATTTAAAATGGGCAATTTAATATGGGACCAAATTAAGATTCCTTGTTTTTAGAGCCAGCCTCAAGTGGACATTCACGGAATTGCAGTTTATACAATTCTGCATTGGCTTCATTTTTCAAAACTGCTGGTTGCCACTTGCTTTCCGTTCTCTGAAAACATTTAAAATATGATTTATGTCTGATGCTAGTAATGTGGGTTAATATTAGCCGTTCTCCTGTAACAGCTCGCTGACTTACCTCCACTGACTTAACTGATCAGTTTAAAATATCCTCTAAATGTCAGCAACAAGGCCTTCAATATACAGTTGAGAGTTATGTGCACAACAACACAATCACAGCAACATCACTTAGTGCTAAATGCTTCAGATGTGGGGGAAAAAACTCCCGGATTACAATGTGGATATCTTGAGTCACTTTTGCCGACACCTCAAGCACACCTTTCGACCATGTTGTAGTAACAAAATGAAGGTCACAATTTCACTGCGACACACTAAAAAAGACTTGACCGAGGCAAACGTTTGTCAAACTGGAAGTAGCCCTATGAGAGGAAGCTTTCTGATTGTTGGTTCAGCAGACCAATCAGAGAGCCAACAAAGAGTCAATAAGTTTGTTTATCTATTATTTGATGCTTGGCAGGTATATTTTGAATTAGTGCATCTATTGCATTTGAAAAACTAGGTTGATGCTTGTTATTGACCACTTTCAATTAACACATAGTGTTTGGATCCTTTGCAAAGGTGAAAATATTGATATGTGTGTGTAAATGCAGTTCTTGGTGCATCCTTACAGCTAAGATGTAGCCTTTCTGATGTAAAGGGCACAGGGAAAAGTGAGTAAGAAACTTTCTTCAAAACATGCTATCTCTCCATTTTATTACCCACACTTATACCACACTTTGATGTATATATTTTTTTGCAAAACTGTCATCTGTCAATAACAACTTTGCTTGAGGCCCTGGACCTTTGATGAGCAGTCGGTGCCTTCAGGCTACAAAACATATATTACCAGGTACTTGAAGTCAAGTTTGCAATTCATGTTTGCACTGAGTGAGCTTCATGTTAAATTCTGTGGAGAGTCTCTTGATGGAGTTAAAAGCTTAAAGTTAAGGAAGATATCTGCGCCGAGCAATCCTCGAATGAACTTGTCCGTCAAAGTCTGGCATGTGTGAAATAAAGTTCACTCTTCTACTTCATTGCGAGGTTAAATTTTTTCTTTCGTTCTTAAAACATTTTTGATCTGAAATGGCGGTGAAGATAAATTCCTTTGTTGTGAAAATAATTGGTCCATCCCTTTGCGGCTGTTGTTTCTCATACTGATTGGATCATTGTTTACAGTAATTACTAAACTATCAACATTGATTTAAAAATATCACAGTGTTGGTGCATTTTGGTTACAATGGGTGTCAAAATCTTTGTCTTTTGTTGAAAGTCTTTCGATCAATCAAAGTTTTAGGGATTGTCTCAAATTAATCTTGAATCTATTTACCTACAGGGGTTAACAACTTGCTTGACTACTCTCATTGGCAGAATAGAAACCCTCAGGGCAAAGACAGGTTCCTCCACTATGACAACTCACTCACTAAATTATCCAGTTTATTACATGGCTAATTACTTAAAGAACCTACTCAGTAAAATATCTACTGAATTAAATGATAAAATGAACTTACTGTATCATCTGACGTTCAGTAGAACATCTTATGTTGAAGTGCTGGCTTCTCAATGCAGCAGCACAGTATGTCCTCATTCGTCTGGATTTGTTTGGACGAGACAAGGTAGGCGGTTTTAAGGCACCCCCACACAGCCGTTTAGGACGCCCCCTCGGGTTGCAGCAAACCAACAGGTGTTGCAGCGATGGAAGCGGGCAAGAGAAGTGATTGTACCCGACCTAAAAAGCCTCTGCATGTTTCTAATAAGCTCCACGAGCAGAAACGTGCTCAAACTAGGATGAATATTGGAGATGCTTTTGAAAAATGGAGAGAGGTTAGAACACAGAAAGGTTTACAGACCCATGCAGAGCTGAATAAACACTGAAGCTTCAGAGTCTGCAACATGGGAACCTGCATGAGCATCCACTCTAGAGAGGAGGGGGGGGGGCAGCTCTCTACAATGATTTGAATTTGGACTGCAGTACCCATATTAAACACTAGGTGTCAGAGTTACATATTGCTCCTTTAACGATCGCTAGTTTGACCAAATATTAATGTGCAAATCATTTTTTTGACATAGTATAGTCCCTTGGAATCTACATTTACATCTTTGTCCATTCCGACTAATACCATTAGCTTTAATAAAATCAGCTACACTAGCTTTCATCACTCACATTTATTAAACATTTCCACTGATGTCGAGGTGAGAAAAGGTGAAGATGTCCGCATGAATCAGTGCAGCACTTGGCTGAGTTTTCTGCCTCGTCACTGTCAGAACCTGAAGACATTTTCTTTTTGAGTCACCAGTCTTTAAACACTGCTGTATCCCAAGCCGTGTTCAGTTTACTACACATGCCACTTTTTCTCTCTTTTCTCTGCTGTTTTCATCTCCTCTTTTTTACTCAGTGAACAGTGTGACGTCATATTGACCAGACTTCCTTCAGCAGATTGATGTGATTACAGTTAGCCTTTCAGAGTCTGTGTTTAGGGCTGCGTTTCCATAGCAACCATCTGTTGCTCTGCATAATGTGATAATCAAAGAATCAAGTATTTGCCAAAGCTGTGTAATAAATGATTGTAATTAAGGGCTGTCAGCATTAACTAGTTAA
Source organism: Labrus bergylta (assembly GCF_963930695.1). Taxonomy (NCBI): domain Eukaryota; kingdom Metazoa; phylum Chordata; class Actinopteri; order Labriformes; family Labridae; genus Labrus; species Labrus bergylta. Next base: position 4,467,493 of record NC_089208.1, on the reverse strand, counting down.
TTGCGATTAATTAAGGTCTTAAATTAACACATTTATGTTTTTAACCGCCAGCCACCCCGGTCTATTTTCTCCCTTTAGGTGCATCTTTGAATAACTCTCAGACAGCTCAGCTGACCACTCAAAAGTAATATCCACCTTATGACAACAAACCTTGTTCACTTTAAACTGTTTTCATTTAGTTTTTGAACTGTAATGAGTTTGTTTTTCCGTAGATAAGTTAAAGAGGTCATATTCTGCCCTTTTTGGGGTTTGTATATTTAATCTATGTTCCTACTAAAGTATGTTCACAATAGCTAAAGTTTGAAAAAAGTGTCTGTTTTCATGAACTGCCGCTCCATGCACCGGCTCGCTTCTGACTCTCTCTCGAAGGCTCTGAAGTGCCCACGTTCAGAGTCCCCACGTGTGTCAAGTCTGATCTGATTGGTCGGCCTGTCGGCTCTGCCGTAATGGTCAGTTGCTCAGCACGGTTCTTGGAAATGTCACGCCCCTTTTACCATATTGGGAATGCAGCCACTTTGGCTCCAAGGGGAGCAAAAACATTACACCTTAGCCCTACTGTGCTACCGCAGGCATATCGTGGGCGTGCAACATGAGCTGCTGGGCTTGCCACAACGAGCCAATGGGCTTAGATCAGTGATATCACACTGACAAGACGTCACACTGGCAATTTTTTTAGAGGGGGGCTAGAACCGAGCGTTACATGCAGCTAATGCTGCAGCTAACAGGAGGACGTAGGAGAAGCCATGTTTCCGCGGACTTTTAATTTTTGCACATAGATGTGCCTAAACATGCACAGGACACATGGAAAACACACTAAAGAGCATATAAAACCAGAAAAAGCATAATATGGGCCCTTTAATGTCCTAACCTGAGATCTACCAGAGGGTCCTTACTGTATTTCAAAATTAAAGCGGGATTGAATTTAAGTAAAGTACTCTCAGTTTACATCAACCGTCTGCCTTTTATCTGCATAATTTGTCAATGAGAATCAAGTATTTGACACAGCTGTGTAATAAATGTACCGGTATGAATATTATGCTCATAGCCAGAGGCGCTGCTTGTCAACAGGCAAGGCAGCCAGAAGCTTGGGGCCCCAGACCAGTAGGGGGCACCTGAGGGCTCACAAACTTTAAGCCACAGCAGCGGCCCAAAATGTGCAAATTTCGCAATGACAGTAAGAAACCTCCCTAAGGGTGCCCCATCCGACAGCACTCACTCTCGTTGCTCAGCGATGCGTGCCTTATTGCTGTGAAAACCAAAGTTTGTCAAAGAAAGAAGTCAGAAGTCAACCAAGAAAATTGGTTGACTTTCATCGTTTTATTTCTATAAAATCTAAAATATATAAATGTATTTTCTCGGCTTGAGTACCTCTGAGAAAATCCCACCATTGAACTGAGCCTACCGAGCTCTCCTTTACTCACAGAATGTTCTGGAAGGCGGTCCCAGGTGTCGACTGTGTAATAACCTGCTGCCTCAATTCGAGCGCTAATTACACGCAGATTGCAGGCGCAAATTCAATGAAAAGCATGGGGTAATTCCGCTGTGCACTTTCACATATGCAAATCTGGCCCTCACGTGCATATGGAGGTAGCACAATGCACATGAGTTATACCCACACATCTCTCTTTCCCCCCCTCAGGTCGACAGAAGTGTGAAGAAGAAGCATGCCAAATTGGGAGAAAAGGTTTGGGGGCAGAAAGAAAACAATTAAAATAAACATATGGGCTGAATTTTTAAGCAGGTTGCACTTTTGGAAACAGCCAGGGTGAGATGATTGACAGTGTGGGAAAAAAAAAACTTGCTTCGAATTCACTGATTGCAGGTATTAGTTGCTCATTTGGTATTTACAATAACAGCATGGCGTTTTCAATCTGTTCTTCTGTGTGCATGAATCTCGCCAAATTTCTCATATCCCATCTTTTGATGCCACAGAAATATCATGATGGTCCGGTTCTCACTGAGGACGACCATACTGTAGATTATGCCTAACGTGTTGTAAACAGAGCTGGCTTCCTGGCTGTTAGAATCACAGTTTCCTCCTTTTGCTCAAGCAGGCTCTCAAAAAACGACCAACCAGAGCTCATACAAATCTGCTCCCAAAACATCTGCTATGAAATGTCCAAGGCAAGAGTACTTCTGTGCATTTGGACTTCCACTTGGCCGCATACAGATTTAGACTTGGTGCAGCACTTTCTCCATGACTGATGGCCTTTCAAATGTCTTCAAGAACAAGTACAGACCTGAATACAGATTAAGAGAAGCCTAACTGTCTACAGTGACTGGATACCACTCTTTACTGCTCTGCTGTCAGAACAGTGTGATGACTTCTCTTTTATGTAAGCATACTGTTAACCTGCATGTAAGACCAATGATCTCTTGGCAGAATAAAAGACGATAGAGTGCATTTATTGCTTACGCACATTATACATGCTTTTTGCCTAGCATCTCCAAAAAGGAATATAACATTTACTGCTTGCACACATTCACTCATTTAAGCCAATTCACACACGTGTTTGTATAAAATATTAGTAGTACCACTTCAAAAAAATAAGTACAGATTGCTTTAAGTGCTTTGACCTTTTTTGGAAATAAGCAAACGAGTCTTTCGATGCTCTGACAGTTTAATAAATTGTACAGGAAACTCTCTCAAATAAGTGTAAAACATGCAAGTCACACACAAAAAAAGGACCTTTGGGTTTGAATGGGGTTAAAACCTCGGGCCACCTTGCCTTGAGGCAGCGTTGCCGTGAAGCCACAGAGTACAGCAGAGATGCTCGATGTAATTCACGGGGTGATTTTCACTTGCATAAAGTAAAGAAGACTTCTCAGAAATTCTCCTCAAAGTGCCATCTCTAATTTGTCCCCACTTCACCTGTTTCCATTTCTCCTCAAACTACTCCACTCTCCAGACACATATAGCTTGAAAAAAACTTTTAAAATCTCACTGCTCTCCGAGGGGCGAAAAGAACCTTGACCACCTCACAAACCTACCTCTGTTGCTCATCATTAATATTTATACACGAGTGTGTAAGAGAAGTGGATTTGAGAACTCAGGGATGTGTCGCTGTGTGACGATTCCCACTTCACATACGCACACAAATGACTGTGGACATCATGGCAGCCTATAACTGTAAAGAGTACGTTTCCTTTGCTGAATGTCTTCTACACGGTAATTGCATTGAATGTAACATTAGGGCCCATTATTGGAAATAAGACGTATATAAATTATAACATGTCAAATCCTCCAAGTATAATAATCAGATATGCAAAGTGAGCGTAAATTGAGAGATTGTCTTTTCTTCAGGCAGTCCAGTAGCTCCATAAATCTAATATCAAACCTCTATTATTCTAATTTAATACCCTATTTGAATGGGACCTCAGGACATCCCATGATTTTTAATAACCGTAGAGATTGAGTGTGATTTTAATGCGCTTTGAATTTCCCCATATCTGAGCTGCGGCGAGTTAAAATTAGACGAGCACTTTGCAAATGTTCAACCTAAATCCTTTTGTTCAAACAGAGACACGACATGCAACTCAAAACTACAGTAAACTTCCCACTATGACATGTATATTTAGAGCTTCAACCCTCAAATCTCACACCAGACCGGATGCTGTTGTTCACACCAGATGTTCAGATTTGTCTCTCAGAAAACCATTTCTCTGCTTGTATACTTTTTTTTTTTTTTTTTTGATGTCCTGCCTTAACACGTTTAAAATGACTGAATCTGCTTCCTTCTATCAGAGAGAGAGAGAGAGAGAGAAAAATATGCTAATTTTACTCTAATTTCCTGTCACTGCGGGTAGGGGTTGGGCACAATGAGAGAAAATTAAATCAGAATTCATGGGAACTTTCACCTTCTTAAGCAAAAGAAGTAAAAATGTTGGTGCCCAACAAAGCTAAGACATACTGTAACAGCCCAAAAGATACAATGTCAAACACCAGGCCAAATCAAGACAACACATACAGAATTCAAATGCAGATACAACTACAAAATGTGATGCAAATAAATAAAAAAATGCAGAAAGTCAAAACAAATCCATGAACAGCAAACACTCTGCAAGTACATACATAATGCAAAGTAAGAACAACACACAAACCCAGAAAACATCCAGCCAGCTATTGTCTGTTTTGCCTTTCCTGCTGTGGGTCGTTGGGTGTTCTGGAGGCCACACACTGTGCTGGTCGCCATTCGTTTACAGGGCTGACATATAGAAAGAAACATACACACCTACAGGGCAATTTCAACCCACCAATTAACTTAACAAGCATGTCGTTGGACTGTGAAGGAAGCAGGAGAGAACATGCATGTGTTCTTCATGCTGTGAGGCGACAGCGCTAACCACTGCACCGCCGTGCAGCCCAGCAAACACATGCAACCACAAAAAAAAAAGCTGCATATGCAGTCTGCAGTCATCACAAACGGAAGTGCTCCAGGTCTGCAGGGAGAACTGAAATGTACATGGGGTTACCCTTGTCCTTGCCTATGGGATTTGGGCAAGGAAAAGAAGAAACCATTTGTTCAAAAACAAAACAAAAAACATCCAGGTTAATCAGAGAAGAGAGAACAAAGTTAGAAACTTCATTTGTTATATTGTGCAAATTATAGAGTTGTGTCTTTGCAGAGTAATCAATACAGTCTCTTTCCCAGACTCAGTCTTATCCTGTCCTGTGGCGTCTGTTGTCATTGAGATCATCAAATTCAGTGCCTACTCTCTCTCCTGTTAAACTGTCACACTCAGCACCACCTACAGGCCTGGAGCACTTTACGTGAGTTGGTGGATCTTTAAACCTTTTTGTGTTTATTGAACATTTTAATCACTTTCGACCCTTTCCTCTTGTTTGATTTTGTATTCGAGGTTGAATTTTTGTCTTTGCCTTTATGGAAACCAAATTGGGCATTTTATCATGTTGACCCTCGTTGGCCACCATAGAAAGACCCTGGGAGCATTCTTCTACAAACAAAAGTATAAGATACAGACTTTATACAGTTGAATAGCTCGTGTTATGTATGGTATTTGAGGTCACGTGTATTCCCATGGGAACTGCACCCAGACTAAACAAGAGAAAGACTGTTATCCATCTGAGGACATTTTAGATTTTCACATCAAGCGTCAAATGAACGGAGGGATTGCAGGGGGATACTACAATAACTTAGTTGTGCAAAGAACTGTAGAAAAGCAACGGATTAAATATTAATAAGAAATATTCCAAAAGAGATTAGGGAGATAAATTACAATGTGCCGTTATAAGATAAAGAATTAAAGTCAGGGAGAAAGTGGAAGAAGAAGCTAAAAAAGAAAACCTTATTCACAATTCTATTTGTCCCCACTCGCTCTGCCATGTTGGGTGAACAGTTATAGCACTATAATCTGTTTTGTTCTAGTTCCCTTCTGGCCTGAAAAAAAAAAATTGGACAGACAGTAGACAAAAAGTTTAGCTTTGTAGTGAGCGGTCCCCTTGGAACTCACAACCATCAGCAGACTCTTGAAGTCTCATTTTCCGGGCTGTCTGTGCAGTGTTTTTGCATTTCAGTCCAGCCCAATAACAACCTTTCCCAAAGCACATCTCCACTTGCATGGAGATTGCACATTGCATATAGCCTGTGGTGGCGGCTGTAAATGAGAAGTCTGTTCAAAGGTCTGAGTCACTGCTACAGCCAGGCACATTAACAATTTGTTGTTTTTGCTTTTTGGCAGATTTAAGCAAAATTACCCAATGATTAAGAACTGGAATAATTACAACAATTAAGAAAAGTAATGTCATCAATTAAAAAAATAATAACACAAATTATAACTTTTTTAATTCAGAATTCGGATGGACATTGTCAATTGTCAATCCCACCTTTCATCCATTAAATATAGAAAACACATTCAGGTCAAAGCTGTAAAGTATTTTCGCCTTTATTGGACAGGACAGCTGAAGAGAGACAGGAAATGACCAGAGGAGAGAGTGGTGGATGACATACAGCAAAGGTCCGAGGTCGGATTCTAACCTGCGGGCACTCGAACGAGGACTATAGCCTCCGTACATGGGGCACATGACATAACAGCTTGGCTTTCAGGCGCCCCTAATGGTGGCTTTATTTATCGCTAATGGCAGGGTTAATGATAGCTGTTGATCTAATTTCACAACTTCTACTTCTATATGGCATGTTTTTTTTCAAAAAGTCAAACCACATTTGAAGTGACAGCTTGATTGTCATCTCTTAGTTAAGTGATTGTTTGAAAAATGTCAGCATTCAGGCCATTAATAGGACACAAAATCAAACACACCCCCACCACTGTCAGATCTGCAGCATTTGCTTCTTCGTTTGTGTCTTATTCTGATTCTCCCAAATATCAGTTGGGAGCACCACATTCAGATAGTTTAAAATGTTACATTTAAAGCTTAAAGCGAATGACTCCCGTTGGAGGATCCTTTCAAAAATACTTCACTTTAATTTTCAGCATGGTCTGATTTGGTATTTTGGTGACCCGCTGAGCGCCACAGTTGGAAGCGAAACCACAGTAGGTGGCGTGGTGATTTCAACCCAAAGCGGATTAGCCATTCACATAACCAGGCTGGACTCCAGTTAAAGACACAGCATGAGAATCAATTTAAAGTGTCTTTTCATGCCTTTTTGTGAGGATTACATGGCTGGATTATCATTTTGAAACGACAGAATTTAGATACTACATTCATTCTGGGCACTATACTGTTATCTTACTGGCTTTCAAAAAATGATAGAAACGAGAGAAAGTGACACTAGAACAACTAGAAGTTTGGACGTCCTCCTGAAGTATAGCTGTGGCCTTAAAAAGTCCCAGTCCACCATGTACAGTATAATGACCTGAGATAGGTTAACCAGTGCGGCAAGCGGGGTCTGGCAACTATGATGAAACCGACGCAATGCCCTGCTTCCCCGCACATGATCAATGACAAGAAAGTATCAGTATGTCAGCGGAGGACTGCACAGAATGCCAAAGGAGGACACATACTCTCTGAGGACTTGCTCAGGCCTGCGCCTTCCAGTCGAAGCAGCAGAGGTTAACATGCTCCGTTCCACTTAAAGAGACATCTTGTGCTGTAATTTGTCAAATTCATGTTCTCGTACACTCTTCATGCGGTTTGCCCTTTTGGAAATGCAAAAAAAAACACAATGTGGACGATGTGTTTCAATAGCGTGGATGAGGGTGACATCACACACTTGTGGTTGTGATGCTGCTGCAGATATTTAGGATCAAATAAACGCTTTTCATTATCTTTTTGATAGTGACAGTGCAATTAGAAGGATTGCATTTCACTTTTTATCACAGAAAAGAGGTGTTTCACTTCGACTTTATAGCTGCAGCTAATCTCCGAGTCCTGTCCATTGTTGGGCTTTTAAAGTGATTACACAATCTCAAATTAAATAACACAATAAATCCTTAGGAACAAAGATACAAGTGAAGCTATACACCAGGATGAATAACTGCAATCATAAAAGTCTTCAAAGTACATCTTTGATACAACATTTCTATTATTGAACAAACCAAACAAATACCTGTGATCAGTTATTTATGTGTTTAGAAAGGTTAGAAGTTGAAAATATATTTTATTTATGGCAAAATGAACTTGAGCTTGTATAGCACTTTTCAAGTCTTCTGACAACTCAATGTGCTTTTACACCACAGGGCTGTTAATGCACATTCACACACTGCTGATGAAGCAGTGGGAGCAACTTGGAGTTAAGTGTCTTTGCCCAAGGACACATCGGACATGTGGCTGCAGGAGCTGGGGATCAAACCCCCAATCTTCTGGTTGAGAGACGACCAATTCTACCAACTGAGCCGCACAGCCGCACCAGTTTGAGGTTTTTTAGTTTTTTTTTCTTTACATCGTAGATTTTTCAAAAAAAGGGCGTGATGCAATGGCTTTAGTTTTTGTTTCATGTATAATTATTACCCCACTGAACATGTTTCCTTCTCCAATTGCAAGAGGGCATAAAGTGTTATCCTTGCTTTCCCCACAGTGTTTCAGAGTTACAAGTGTGTTAATATAACCTTGCTTAAGATCTATGCGCTCACACTAGAAAATGTAGAAGGTATGATTCGTTGGCATGCATTCCTCATCAGCATTTTAACTATTTAATATCTTTTGTTCGTATTTATAGAGACTCGATTTACAAAGCACCAACCTCAGAACTAATTATGCATCTTTTATTTGGATTTTAAAAACCCAGGTTTCAACAGGAGTATACCACCCCTCATTAAAAAGCAAACACTGCACCGTTTGGTGGTTTAATGTAGTTATAGGGGTTTTACCCTCCTCAAAACTAATTGGGAAAAGGTCAGACCAAATAAGGAAACAACTAAACCTTTCTGCAAAAAGAAAGATTCTTGGGTAAACAAATGAACTAATGAGCCGTAATTCCAAGGACGCACTCCTAATAGCGTCACCAGGAGAGGCCTGGTGCGTGGCCAGCTAATTGGCACTGGCATTCAAAGTCTCACAATAAAGGGGAGGCATGGTAACATATGCAACAGTTAATAGGGTTTAGCGTGCGGAATAACGGCAGCGGTGAGCTCATGAGGTGGGCAATTATGACAAAGCTGTGCACATCCTAGATAACCGTCCGCCTGACTCAATCTGGCTAAGCCTCTGGGGAGGCGGCTCGCGGGAGCTCCGGGGGCTGCAGAGACTAACAAGAGGAGGAGAGAGAGAGAGAGAGAGAGAGGAGAGAGAGAGGAGAAAGAGAGGAGAGAGAGAGAGAGAGAGAGAGAGTGAGGAGAACACATCCACATGAACAAGCCTCTAACAAGCTCTGCACACACTCGTTGTAAGCTCGAGTAATGTAAAGCCATCTGGCTTACAGCGAAAATACATATTACACAAAGGCGTCTCTACGTGCTGGAATCACACACACACACACACACACACACACACACACACACACACACACACACACACACACACACACACACACACACACACACACACACACACACACACACGCTTCCCATGTGCAAATCATATAAATGCTGAAGTGAAGATTAACATGTAGAATTTTCAACAACGGAGAAGGGAGGAGGGTAGCGCAACGGTTAAACCCATCACTCGCCGAGTACAAGTTAAGATAATCCTTTGACTCTACAAAGTTACTGTAAAGCCACGGGAGAGTATAACTCTTCAAAGGATATGTAATTAGCTAACTGACATGAATGTGTTGAATGGGTGAAGTGGCCTTTTAACTGTATATACACTAGTTTTAGGATTCTTAAAAGGAGTTGCAGTTGTTGAGGATAACCTGAAATATTCTAAAATAAATACAAACTCCACACATAATCGTGTGCTTTAATTCACATACTGCTTTGAGTATTGCATAATTGCTCAGTAAAGGTCAAAGTGTCTTATGGCACCTCATCACACAACATATGATGTGAGTATTAAGTCACTGGCTTTCCCAAAGACACTAAGAAGGGCATTGCAATTGTACGTCATGAAATACATTCGACAACATGCTCATTTATATTACAGCCAAATATGGTACATACTGTATTTAACAACTGTACTGATGAGTATCCAGTGTTATTAATGCATCCCATTAACTCTTCTTCATAAAGCTCCTGCGTCGTTTTTGTTCTCTCCCTGGCCATTGTTCTGAGCCAGGAAACAGTGGATTGCTCACTCCAGGTGGGGAGTGAGTCAAGTGAAGGAGTTCAAGTATCTCGGGGTCTTGTTCACAAGGGGGGGTAAGGGTTCAGCGTCGGTAGTCGATCTTCGTTAGAACCCTCACCTTTGGTCATGAGCTATGGTTAGCGGCCAAAAGAATAACATCATGGATACAAGAGGGCAAAATTAGTTTCCTGTGGAGATTGGCAGGGCTCAGCCTTAGAGATAGGATGAGGAGCTCAGACATTCGGGGTTGAGCTCAGCAGTAGAGCCGCTACTCCTTGGCATCGAAAAGAGCAAGTTGAGGGGGTTTGGGCATTTGATTAGGATGGCTCCTTTTGGAGGTTTTCCAGGCACGCCCAACTGGGAGGAGACCCCGGGGTATAGGCTTAGAGCTCGCTAGAGTGATTATGCATCCCATCTGGCCTGGGAACACCTTGGAATCCCCCTCAGAGGAGCTGGAAAACGTTGCTGGGGAGAGGGAAGTCTGGGTTGACTTCCTTCATCTGTTGCCACCGTGAACAGACCTTGGACAAGTGGAAGAACAGGGATGGATGGGTGGATGGATGGATGGTTGGATGGATGGATGGACTGTTTTGTATTTTGTTATCTCAATTACTTTTTGTAGCAGTGGTTTATTAGACTACTGCAAAATAAATACATAAAAAACAGAACAGGGCTTCTTGTGGGTTTAACTTTCTATTAAAACTTGTTTCATCAGTAAGATTCAGTTTGGAAAGAATACAACTTGGGTGGGATTTGAATTGTTTAATCTCTATTGGTTATGATGACTAAAGGAACTAATGGGAATACTTGCAGGTTTTAGGTTAAGACGACATCATCTAGTGGACAGGTAAGATTAGAAATGTATTTTTCTATCTAGTGTTGAATGAACAGAAGAAGGCCTGAGTATTTCACTTGAGCAGTGCAACAAATTGTGTGAATGACAGGTGATGTCTGTGAACAGAAGTGCAGACACACCTCTGGAATAAGAGGCTGTCACCAATGGTGATAAAAAGAGAGAATAAAAAGGTTCTCAGGATCTTGCTACATCAGGTGATAGATTTGAAATTGTAATTTGTATCTCGGACCTAAAAAATGTTCCACACAGTACTCAGCCAGATGTGTCAAAATGACTCTAAATTTAGTGACATCTGTGCCTCGCGAACCTCTTGTTGCAACATCATCACAGACTAAAAGCCGATCAGGGTCGTCACAAAAAACATGTGCAATTAGCTACTTCTATTTTTGCCAAAACAAGCCTTTAGTGCTTAGTGGTGTTGAAAGCGCAGATATGCAGTTTCATGTAAAAACACATCAGATCTGACAGAGTCTGTCCAGTGTCACGGTGTGTTTGGAAAATAGCAAATACTCCACGACTGATCACTTATCGTTTGTAGGAAGCTGACTTAAATCAGCCTATTTTTCATTTGTTCAAAGAATTCGGCATCTTTAAGTGACTTTGGCAACTACTCCTGACAACCTGTTATTATTTTCAGTTCGGACATGCAGCACACAGTGTACAGTATATGTGCTGCCTTGTCACCCCAATCTGAAACATGTTAAAATGGTCTTTTCAAATTCCTCTTCATTAGTAGGACTCCATGAATCAACTGTTTTATAAAGGTATTTTGTGGTAAATTTATTTTTAAAACGAGTCCAGAAGATATTTTTTGGTCCACATTTGGGTTCATTATTTTGAATAACTGATTAAGAAATGTTTGGCAAAAAATAAAAAAATAATTGGAAAGCACCTTAAAGCTCAAGTGAGCAGTTTTTAGCTGGTTACAAAACTGACTGAAATAAATACTGATGCCTCATTATGAGCTTCACGTAAAAGAGAGCATGAACATCAAGATCTATTTATTCTAGAGAGTTATTATTAATGCCTTTAAACACTGCCGTGGGGTATAGGTTTCAAACGAGTCAAGTGACAGCACCTTGCCAAAAAAAACAGTTGTTTTTTTTACACACAAGAAGAAGATTCATGTGAAGGGATCATTTTGAACGAGATTTGCAACCATCTTAAAACGAATCTTAAGTATGTTCAGGGCGAGATCAGCAAAGAGATAAGAGGTACTGTGCTGTCTACCAGGGGCGCCATAATCAATACAAACCAAAAGTTCCTCACAGTAGCTTTGACAGTATTCAAAAACATATTTTAACTTCTGAGGTTGAACATGATCTTATTGTTTTGCAGTGATAATGGATTACAATCAAGCATGTGTTTGTCGAGTAATTGTTACAGTTTGAAATTCTCGTCACCATCATTGACATACAAGTTTCCTTTTCTTTTCTTTTCTTTATTTCTTCAGATTTTTTCAGATTGTATAATATTGGCTGGTTGGTGGGTGGCTAGGCTTGGGGGAGCATTAAGTGTGAGTGATTGTGAGTGTGTGTGGTGTGGGTGTCTTTGTGCTTAAATGTTTGGTATTTTGTTTTGGATTTACCTTTCATTTTGATTTTGCATTACTGATGATTATATTTATGTTTTGTAAGGCCCCCCTCGAAAATGAGATGATGCATCTCAAGTGGCTATCTTTGAAATAAATTACAAAAATTACAAATTACATGACAAGGTTGTCAAGAAACATGAACAAAGAACATGGTAAAAAAAAAAAAAGGTAAAAGCAGACAAACAAACAAAACACGTCCAATTTTATAAAAGACAGCTGTCCACAGGGATGACTGGTATTGGACAAAACTATGACTGGGATTTGTTAGCAGCATTATAATAAAGTACTGAGGATCATTCAACAGCCAAATAAAGTTGAACACAAGTTTCTCAAAAGAGCAAGAAAAGCGTTGACTCCTACTAAGAAAACAGTTCACTTTCACTACCCCATCAAATTTGTTTTTTTAAAGTATCCTCATGGAATCATTATAAGCAACTTGAAGCTTTTGTAAACTTGCCTTCTAATACTTGGCCGACAGAGGGGCCAGTTGGAGCAGGTCCCATTTTTAGACAAATACCGAGTCCAAGTAAAGATTGGCTTATCCCATTTGAAATTGAGAAAACTTCTGCTTCCAGTTTCCAATAAATCCTCATGTGCTCCTCATCGAATTCAATATTAGTTCTGAACAAACATTTGAATGAAGTTATTATGATTGTTCTGGATTATAAAGTCTTTGAGACGACGGATATTGGTTTCCATCAATTGAGCTGATGAGTCAGAGTAATAAGACATGAGTACAAACCTCTGAAACAGTTGACATCTGTAGAAATGATGCTTTCAATTCCAATCTGCTGTCTAAGGCCCTGTATCCCCCTAGTGTGTTATTTCTTATTGTTGCTACTTAAAGCATTGCAGAACTCCCAGCCTCAAATGTGATGAGTTTCTGATCTTAACCGAACAGGCAGCAAAAAACCAAGTCCTCCTTGGGAGAGGAAATTCACATTTTTCAGTTGACTTGAAGGTGTAGTATTATACCAACCTGTGCACAAGCTCCAGTTTCTATCATGTAAGCCTTCAATTAGCTGTCAGGTTCACTAAGGCTTCTCATCCTTTTTTGTTATTCCACATAATTAGACTTTTGGCCTTGGCCCCTTACAATTTCTGGCAATGATATCTGTGTGTAAACCCACCGCTGTGCACACCATCAGTCCCCTGATGTGCAAGTGAAGCAAAAGTACAAATGATGTACTATTAGAGGTTTATTAAGGCAAATGCAACAAGACTTGCAGAATGATAATTTGAATATAAACCCAGTTTCAGAGCATGAAGCTGAAATGGAAGAAAAATAAAGCAACATTCCTCAATGAACTCTGACACCTCAACAACGTTGTTGCTTGATTGAGTAACCCTGCAGGCTACCAAGCACCTTTAACGCTCTCTAATTAGATGAGAGACAACTGTAAATCTCAAATGTGGTTATATACAGATGTTTTCAGGTGGAAAAGGTCATGAAAAACTGCATATTCAACCCTTAGGCCCTTGACATTTTCTCTGATATTGTTTTAATGATATACATGGCCAAATAACTCAGCAACTATTCCACCTGTAAAAATATACCACCTCACTTGCTGCAATCATCTGTTCCCAGAGTTTCTCATTCCATTGCTATGCAGACGATACCCAGCTCTTCCTGTCATTCCCGCCAGATGACATTAGTCTCTGTAAGAATTTTGTCATGCCGTGGCGATATCTCGTAATGGATGAATGAACGCCACCTTCAACTCAACCGATCTAAGACTGAAAGCCTCGTCATCAAAGTAAGTCATTCAATGCAACCACGGATCAAAATCCAGCTCAGACCAACCAAACTCATGCCAAGAAACTAGGTGTTGTTATTGACAACCAGCTAACCTTTATGGTTGATGGTTCTGTCATGTCAATCCCCCCTGTACAACATTAGTAAGATCAGACCCTACCTGTCTGGGGGACAGCTGTGGCTTAGTGGTAGGATCAAGGAAACACACTGACTGTTTGAACCAGACAGCCAATGAGTAAATCGTAAAATGGCATTTTATTGACAATGGATCATATCTCTAAATACAAAGTATTTGTGTGTCAATATTTTGGTACCAATCCACCCACCCCTAATAAAGGGTCTTTGGGGCTTAAAACAATCTCAGGCTGCAGAACATTCACCCATGCTGCTTTCAACTAGCTGGAGGGGGAAAAAATGGTAACAACATTAACCACTCCTAAACCAAGTAACAGTGCAAGGACTCTGTTCATCTACTTGTGTAATCCATCAAGTACTAATAGTCACACTGCCTCCTGTAATAAGTGTAGCCCCTTCCTCTCCAAAGTGCAGGGGGCTGTAGCAAAGGTATTGATATGCAAATCAGCATTTGATGTCATTTGGCAAAGTCTATAGTGCCTTTTTGAGCAGCCAACATGTACTTTTGTGGGAAGAGGAGGGATGCAACGCCACGAGCATGCTAATGGAAAAAGTGGCCTGCCAGTCTTTGAATCTCCATCTCCATCATTTCTTTATGCTGACTCTGAAACGCTGCAACTAATACATTCACCTCTCTGTCTCCTTCGTCTCCCCTGGCACACCTCATTTACTATCATTTTGATCATAAAGTCGGCTCCAGCGATACATGCAGAAAAACGGGGCACATTCAGTGGAACCCGCTCCAAAGGCAACAACCAGCTTTTCAAAAGCACAGCTGCCAACTGACAGGCTGCCATGTCTGTGTCACTTTTTTTTTTCCACCACCATTAGACAGGCTGAAAGAGGGGTGTGCATGTGCCATCATTGTAGAGGACATCAAACCAAAGTCTCGCTGGAGAATATTTGCTTTCTAGGGATATATTATGATCAACTTGAATGAACTGGCTGAATGTGGGAGTACCAGGGTCTCTGATGTGTGGCACATTTCACTATGCTTCACACAAAGTTTTCACGCACAGCACAGGTTTAAATGCTTTGTTTTCAGAATAGGCAAAAGAACAAAGGCAGGGGCTGCAGCAATTGGATACACCTGCCCACTTGTCTTTCTCTCTTCGCCCTGGTTTCCCTCACCTGAAAACGCTGCCTAGTATGAAGTATGCAATTCACCATATTCACACAGCGGCCTTTTTTTGGTTTCTATGCAATCAGAAAGTGATAAAATCACAGCCATTTGTCATTTTTGATATACTTATAGGACCAGCAGGCCCCCAAAAATAGAAGGGCAACATTATGAAGGCATTTTAGCTTTCCATCCTAAATGTGATGTCGGATAAATATGGCCGCCATATGAGTATGACGTATTAGGAGTAACATGTTTAGCCCGTTTGGAATGATTTACAGCTATTTGTTTGAATTTTTCTAATGTATATATCTATCTGGGTCTGTTTCTAACGCATAAGCACAGCCATGAACAGCTGGACTCGCAGGTTAATATGAGACATGAGAAATGCAAGATAATGCAAGAAGAAAGAGAACAATGTGCAAACAACAGGCCTTTCCGAGGTTGATTTTTTTTTGGTCATTTGGGGCCTGTTTTGACGTTATGTTGCTAAAGTAATGGGCTAGATGATCGGGGGTCTGTACAATTTTTTTTTTTAATTGACCTGATATTCTATGCATTCCTTTGTCTGGGTCGATCTTCTCTGTGTGCTTGCAGTGAGGGGCGTGGCTCAGAGGGGAGGGGGTGGGTGCAGACGGAGCACTGAGGGAATGCTACTTTCAAAATCATGCTAGTTTTCAAAAATGTCCAACCCTGCCTTTAAGAAATGACCCTCTTTTTTTTATAATCACTTTAAGCCAAAAAGAAAAGTAATGATTTGGTTTATGGAATTAATATTAGTTGGTGCTCTTACTTTAACATTTTATAAGCACTATTCTTTCACATTCTAAGTGGGAACATTAAGCAACTCTAATGTTGAAAAGTTTTCAGAAGAAAAAAGTAAACTGAAGTTGTATTTACTCTGACCTAAAAAGTGTATAATTGAATTAGGCCTTCACCGCTTGTGATCACACTAAAGCGAACAAATGGATAATTTGAACATTGGCTGAAAAGAAACAGAAGCAGGCTTAGCTCTGCATGTGGGTGAAACTGTGGCCTAACATTTTTGTTTCCTGAATGAATCACAATCTTGAAAAATAACAAAGTCGATTCTCCCTACAGAAACAGCATCCACGTCAGTCTAATTTAGGCAAACATTTTTGCCTCTCCTGCAGCTCTGTGTGCCCGGACACGATGGGAGCTGCAGGGCAAAATCAAAATACAAGCAAAACAAAGTTCTTGGTAAGACTGTGAATAGAATCAGAGATGTCAGGGGAACAAAACCACAGCTGTGTTCTGACATCATAGGCTTTTCTTTATCCTTAAAATGTAGTATAATTAATCCCCAGACACACTCGCAGACATTTGAATCACTTAATCATGAATACACTGCTTGAAAAATGCAAAAAAAACACAGAAAATCTACAATCTCATAACGTTAAGGATTCTATAAATACTGCACACACATACACATCAGAGGCCTTTAATGCATTCATACATGAATTATTAAATCACACTATGAATAAGTTCATCTGATGCTTTGGATTTAATACTCGTCCATTGTCAATTGAAGATGATCATCACCCAATTCAAAGCATTAGCAATGCACATTGGCCTGAAATGCTCCCACTCTGCAGAAAAAGATAAGCTGTTGATAATTGTTTTATTTGTATTTTAAGATTAAAAAAAAAAAGTTTTTTTCAGAGAAGTTTTTCAAAGTGTAAGAGGATGCGCGTAAGGAAAGAACCTGAATGCTCCACACTAAGGGATACATAAAAAAAAACGTACATTGTTGTGTTTCCTCCGTACCAAACAAGCCCTGTTTTGCACACAACTGCAAAGTACCTGAGGCAAATCAATAAGAAAGCTGAGAGATTTCATTAAGTGAAGAGCCCTCGTGGTGACTTTCTCGGAGGGCTGCGCTGATCCAACAACCTGTCGGGAGCCTTGTAGTCGATTACAGCGGGGATTTCAGAACATTATTATGGGTTCAGGGGTCAAATTGTACACTGCTGATCCCATCTTTTGGGACCTGCTTTAATCTGCAAGCAGTTCTGATTGCACTCCTCCTCATTTATTTTGCACACCACTTGAGACTGATCCATACAGAGAGCCTAGCAGGGTCTTTTAACACCCAGAGCTCTTTATATGATAGTCTTAGAAGGCAGAAATTACTACTTTTTAACTTCAATTTCACATCTTAAGACAAGTTCTTTGAGGCAGCACTTTATAAAGTTTGGTATTTTTATCCACATTTGGGACGATTCGGCAGAATGAACAATACGATGAAAACGTTATCATGCCAATCTTGTACTTAAATGCTCTTCAATTCAACTATGTTTATAAATGTTTCTGAAAATTCATGCATTGTTGCATGTGCTCATGACTTAAAATGACACCTTAAACGTTGCAAATAAATACAATTAAATCTTAAACTTTAGCAACATTAAGTTTCACATCAGAAACTAACCTCTGCTAACACTTTAAGTTCTACAACTTGGTCTAAATATGTTTAGTTCCACAGTACAATACTGTTCTGTGCAGGGGTTTAATCCCTCGTCTTGTGTTATTTACATTATTGCATTATTTTAAATCTCTTTAAGAAACAGCAAACAGGCTCAGGTTCATCCTTATGTTTGTGATGCTGCCAGATATTTAAAAACTCTTGTATTTTAAGTTTAGCCTAAATTGTGTCACAAATGATGTCCATCCATTCCATCATCTTCCCGTTCTGGGTTGTGAGGGGGGCTGGAGCCGATCCCAGCTGCCACTGGGCGGGAGGTGGGGTTACACCCTAGACTGGTGGCCAGTCAATCACAGGGCTGACATATAGAGACAGACAACACTCACATTCACACTTACGGGTAATTAAGAGTCAGCAGTTAACCTGTTGAGCATGTGTTTGGACTGCACCTGGAGAGAACCCACACATGCACAGGGAAAACATCCATCCAAAGGTCGCCTGTCCGATGCGGATTTGAACGAGGAACTTCCTTGCTGTGAGGAAACAGCGCTCTTCCTCGCAGCACAGTGCAGCCCCACAGATGATATTTGATATGAAAAAACTCTGTGTATAATCTGTGTTGAATGATTTTTGACAGCAGCAATCCCTGTAAATAAAACAAAAGAAAGCCTAAATGTTGGTTTTCTTGTCTCCCTCTAAGAAACACTACCACCGGCTCCATCGTCCGCTAGCTGTGTTACAAAACCAAACACAGATGACGATGGGATGTGACACTGCTTGGAGATATTTTCAGCTCCCCTACAGCTTGACTGTGGCAGACATCAAAGGCGGAGGTCATGCTCGAGTGTCGGGCCCTCACTATCAAAGAGTTATGACTTCTTTCGAGATTTAAAATGTTGCACCAACATTTATCAGAGGCTGGATTTTTCTTTTAAGTCCTGCACTTCACTTGGCAGCAGGTGTGTCATCTCCGGTTAGGAAGCTAGCAGGAAAGCTGCACATTACTAAACTTCAAGAAGACAAAAAAAGAAGGCAGAAAAGTACTATTTGGCACTTTTTCACCCAAACTTGACCCACCTTCTGGTTCGACAGATATAAAGATTCAACAATAGTACATCTTGAGTGGTGGGATTTTCTTTTAAAAAGCAAAGTTAAGCAAAGAAAAACATGTAATAGTTCTATACATATGTTATTTAATATATTCTTTAGTGGTGTTCTATTGGAAGGTGCTACTCCATTTGATCTGCAGAGTCCCTCTGCACCTTTAAGAAAAAGCTAAAGACCCAGCTCTTTCATGAATACCTACTAACTTAATGATGATGGTCTCCATATTATTGATGATGATGATGGTAATGACGATGGTTTTTGTTTGATAACGACGACTTATAAGATGGTTTCTATACTGATTAGAGCTCTCAAGAACTGCCCTCAATGTTGTGCTTTGCCTCTGGTCACTTCCTGTCAGCACCTGTGTGTCCAATCAGACTCAAAGCTGATCGTTTGCTCTTACTGACATTGTTCCCTTTTTTCTAGATCCTTGCTTGTGTTGTTCTTACTCTCTGATGTACGTCGCTTTGGATAAAAGCGTCTGCTAAGTGAATTGTAGAATTGCTCCTCATCCAGATGTGCTTCAGCTCAGTGCAGCATAGGGAGAGTCATTTGATAGGGGCTATTCGCCTGTCAAGATATTCTTCCTTTAAATTATTAGAGCAACAATGTGTAGGAATTTGGTTTGGAGAACTTTGATACCTATCAAAGGTCAGAGTGCAATTACAATAATACAGTAACTGGAACTTGCTCCCCATACTCTGACAATGCATATGGTAGTAGTAGTGGATGAATGTTGTTATTTTGTTCTGGTACCATTACTTGACAGGCGATACAGATATCCTCTGCTATCATTTGGTGCGATGGTAGCATTTTTCCACAAGGCAGCACATCTCTACAGAACAGTGGCACTGACAGTCACTGAGGTAAAATGGTAAATAGACTTCAGCTTGTTTGGCACTTTTCTAGTCTTCTGAATACTCAAAGGCTTTTACACCGCAGGTCACACCTACACATTCACACACTGATGGTAGAGGCTGCTGTGTAAAGTGGTCATCAGTACCAGCTGATCCTATTCATACACAAAAGCAACTTGGGGTTAAGTGTCTTGTCCAAGGACCCATCAGATATGTTCTTGCAGGAGCTGGGGATCAAACCCCTGACCTTCTGATTGAGAGACAACCCACTCTACCACTGAGCCACAGCCGCCAGTAAATTCTTGCCACTAACGTTAAAATGATCAAGGCGCAAGATTTCAGCACCTACTGACTCACATGTTGCAATATTGTCTACCTAATATTAAATTGATCAAATTGCACTGATTTCACCTTCTACAACTGCATGTTGTACAACTTCTTTCAAGCTGACCTAAATAATGCAGAAGAAAATACATTTATCAGCAAAGTCTTTCTGTGTTGATTCATCAAAAAAAACAAAAAACTTCTATGTTTCTCTTGTCTCAGAGTATAGCGCAGCAGTCTAAGAGAGCTTTAATGAATTTCTAATGGAAACGGTTGGAGGATACGCGATAGAGTTGACGTTGTCTGTAGGGACACCAAACAATGTAATAAGCCTGGAAACATACTCCCTCTGCTATTCCCTCCAATACAAAGTTGCGAATGAAGTCATTTGAAAATTGTCATTGTGTTGTTATTAGTGGCAGCTTCCAAACTAACGATAAGAAGCTTATGACATCTGTTCTTTGAGCTGAGTGTATCTTGCCAAGTCGCTGTACAGCCAACTAACAGAGAGTTTCCCTCAATATTTTTTTCTCTGAAAGCCCCTCACACAGAACATTATCTCAGTGGTAACTTGAACCACCTCTTATAATAACTAAAAGACCAGTAATAGGGTCTCTAAAGAGCGGGAAGGAAACTGCTTAATAAACTTGATGCAACAAAAGTATGCTGGTACTAAATAGTATAAAACCTGAATCTGATAACAATGAAGCCACTGGATAGTAATGTATTGTTTTGGTTCAGAATGTGACCCTGTGTCTCAATGACATTGACCTTTTTATTGAAGTTAGAATTACAGAAAGATACATTAGTGGCAACAGAAAGAAAGTTCTCTTTAATTTGGACTGATGCAGAGGAACGTATATGTGGTGTGTTGAAGTAGTGTTTAATGAAAGTGGCTTGCTAGCCAGAAAGTAAAGCGCTGTGATGTTTTTCACATTTTTGGCTTGGTTTTTCCAAAATTAGCTAAATTACATGAAGCATACAGTACAACCCTGTGCATGGTCGTACAGCCTGGCCTCGGTGCCTGAACTTGGGCCAGTCTCTCCTTAAAGAGGCCATCGACGTCTTCGGCAAGCAGTGAATTCCTAGTGGGGGAATTCTGGCTAACAGGTTGTGTTGGTGTCCCTTGTCATGATTGTGAGATATAAAAGTACTGTGTAATGTATATTTCTCTGTTTTTCTCTGTGCTGTCACTATTTGTTGATTAGTCAAACCTGAACAGTGTCGTGAAGAAGAATTTTTCCATTTGCAAGAATAAAGTCTGAGGCAACATCTGTTTGTTTTTTATTGAACTGTTTTATTTGTAAAGGGACCATGGACAATATCAAACGTAAATGTTGCCATTTGATGCACTATACCAGAGTTAGCTGAGAACTAGTTTACATCTGCAGTCCCTCGGCGGGTCACCCTTCTTTGTCTGCCCGTTCTAATTGGTAATGGCGGTCATTCCGTCTGAGGGAGCCAGACCTAGAATCGTAAATGATTCGAGATCGGGGAGGCTCCGACTCAATTGAGAGCAGTAAAAATTGTTGTAAATTGTCACCAAAACACTTGTTATTATTATTTTGGACAATAATCGGTTGTGACAAGCCGCTAGGTCTTTTTACCTGCTCTTTTGTAACATAACAATGAGTATGGTGTTTTTATCTGCTATTTTGTAATATTAAAAAACAAAGAGTAAGGTATTTTACCTGCTTTTTGTAAAGTGTCTCGAGATAACACTTGTTATGAGTTGATTAATCTGGCCGTGCCACCTCAATGTGGTGGGTGGGAACAAAATCGAGACCAAAATTAGGCCTTAAATCGTTTAGCCAGCTTTAAGAGAACTGAGATGTTCCTAGATACATAATCTGTGTCCACTCTGTTGTCCAAATATGGTCACTCCTGGTTCCCCCAAAAAAACGTGAAAAAGCTGGTGAAGGCCGTAGTTCCAAACTCGAGGTCAGACGTGGCTTCACAAACCGATGACTGACGTGACAGAGGCTATGTCGACTGCTTTATTCAGTCTATCCTCATTAGTGAGAAATCACCTTTTGTTTTCTAGAAATAACAGGTTGTCAACAGCTGCAGAAACAGAAAACTATCTTGAATAAATATTTTTATTTTTTTCATCCAACCTTGCAAAGCCAATGCTCATTATGTGTTCTCACAGCAGAAGGGACGCCGAGGCACAGAGAGATGATTCTCCCCGAAAGTTACTGACCCCGAGTTTTAATTAGTGCTGTAACATCGAGCATCACAGCACAATTTTTTCATGTAACCAAAAGCACAATTAGCTGAAAACTGGATTGCTCTAATTAGTGAGTATCATCCACTGTCTACCACACAGGTTGCGATCAGCATGGGGCCGGCTCCATGAAATGATGGTGCAGACGTTTGCTATGACAACAGCAGGCGCCGAGTGTGTCTGTGACAGCTGTAACAGGCGCATTTCACAACTTCTACAGTTTTGGTTCTTTTTCTTCCACAACTCTGATTTTCTGTTGCTTTGGTAAAACTTGAAGATGTGTTTAAAAATGCTCTTTCAAACCACCGGATATGTATTGTTTTTTTGCGGTAAAAAGCATGCAGACATGTAAGGTTGAGGTCAGTACAGTTGATTGAAATCAAAGAAACAAAACAACTAAAACTGCCTTTCCCTAAAACAGACTCATCCATGCCTTACATCTCAGCCTCCACACAGCTCCTTCTTCCCCGCTAACTGGTGAATAAATGACTTAATTCATAGTTTCCACGTGACGTCACACTCTTATGGAACCGCCCACCTGGAGGGCAAGAAAGGCTCTCTATCACTGCACGCTGCTGAGAAGTTTCTGGTCTCAGTGGCCCCCTACGTGTTTTTATCTGTTTTATTTTTTTGTTTTTTTTCAAATGAAATACAGTTGTGCTTTAATATGATGCACTAAGAGACAAGGAAACGAGTTTGAGGATTAATGCAGTTAGACCCTCCCCGGCCCCTGTGACGGGAAACATCGGACTTCTCCTCATCCTGACATCAATTATAGTGTTGACTAAAGCTAAATATTCCTGCTGTTAACTCAAATTACTGCCCCAGAACACTAAGATTGACAGCTGATACCATCCTGATACTATCGCTAGCTAACTAGCTAATGGTAGCTAATTAGCACTCACCGATGCTTGAATGATGATGCTCTTCACTTCTCAAACAGCAGCATTACAGACCCCGACACATCAATAATACATAAAAGCTGCCTGTATGTTTGTAGACTTTCATCCTAGGAGAGGGATTCTCCTCTGTCAGCAATATCACTGAAGTGACGTTCTGGTGTTACGGTTAAAAGAGCGACCATGTTAACTGATGACTTTCAGACAAACGCAACTGAAAGTGTGCGAACAAATGCCTCTTTGTTCCGTTTTTGTATTATCATAATGACAAAATTACTTATGAGATATGTTTTCATGAAAGCCAAACAAAGATGCTTTCGTTGGGACACGTAACGTACGACAACCAGACTCCAGTTAACATGGTAACTCTTTTAAACGTTACACCGGCGATATAAATAGTGTTCAGTGTGCTGTTAAAGTATCGCAAGTGCCCCACTCTCAAAGTTTATCTTAATATCTTAGTTTTGCTATGTTTGTCAGGAGATGTAAACATGTCGTTTATCGGAGATGTTAAATTGAAACTCGAGCTGCAGTTCTACGGGGTTTTCAACGGTAGCTGTTACTTTCCTGAGCGTTTTTTGTCCTCCAGTCCAGCGCTGGTGACATCACTGAAAGTTATGAATAGAGGTGCAAATGAAATGTTAATCTGTGCAATGATTGGAGACTTGATATGAAGAAGGACAAAGGAAGAGAGAGGAGCTTGTTTGTTGAATACATCGTCACCTCTCATTAGCTTCTTTAAGTCATTCCTCTCATTGAAAACAAACATCTGTAAAACAGAAATGCATTTTCCAGGTGTACACATTTAAATCTGGTGTTATTTTCTTCCATTCCCTAAAAAAACCCTACCCCCCCCCCCACACACACACACACACACACACACACACACACACACACACACACACACACACACACACACACACACACACACACACTCAACCACTTCTTGCATCAAGCCGGTCTGAAATGGTTTAGGAATCAAAATGATTCTTAACAAAGGTAGACGGAAATTATCATAATCTCTCTACAGGTGTACCGCTAAACCTCTCTGGCAATTTTTGGCCTTTTTACCCCCATCTCCCCAAGAGTGAGTGCATGCAATTACTTGAAATAGTGCGAAATCTCCGTTCAAAAAAAAATAAAAAAATAAATACACACATCACAGTGGATGAAACAAAGCCAAAGGATAAAAATTGCAACTGAAAGTCTTGGTGAGCCTGAGGGATTCAACTCACATTTAGTTGACTGGCATGAATATTTATCACGGTGAAAACACCAGATTTGTGTTTATTTGCTTTTTCATAATATTGGGACTAAAACGTCCTCAGTCAAATTTGATTGAACTTTAACATCTTGAAACGGACACCTCTAGAAACTAAATTTCTCTGACAACATTTCAAACACCAAATATAGCATCTCTTTAAAGAATACAATCTCATCTTTTCACTCTTATCAGTTTCCACACTAATGCGATCAAACAGGAGGATGAAGGAGGACAGCGGCGCTTTGAACACCCTGAACCTCACACACCTCTGGCTCTTTTCGGGGGGTGGGGGGAGGTGACTATCGCTTGGCTCGTCAGCCTCCGATCCTGCCAAGCTCTCGACAGACCAAAGGTATGGACGCTGCACAAACAGAATGTTTAAATCTGGCTCGCATCAAAGGCCTGAAAAGGAAATCACTATCAACCGGAGAGAATGTCAATGAATTGCATAATCCGAGCGATCAGAGAAGACAACATTGGAAGGGTTCAGGGAAAGCGAGGCCGCACTCTGTTACTTTTACTTTGTCACCAAAGGTTGTGTTTGTGTTCAGTATTGAACCTTTTCATTCTATTTAACTTGCTTCAGCTTTGTTATGCTGTAAGTGTTTTTTTTGTCTGTATATGCCTGATTTATTTTGGGCTTTTTGCCTTTATGTAATAAGTCACTGGATAGGGTAGGAAATCAGGGAGAGTGAAAGGTAAAGGAGCAACAGGTCGGATTCAAACACAGACCTGTCGCTTGGAGGACTATAGAGATAAACCACATGATGTATTTTTGTAGGCCAACCCAGAAGTAGCATCGCCATGGGGGTCTAACGAGAATTCACCTAAGGGATTTTTGGATTGGATTTTGGATCATTGCAGAAAATAAACTCTGTGGCAAACGCACGTTTCTGAAGCGTAGGCGTTTTGTTCAGCAGGATAATCTTCACAGATGAACGCCATTTTTATGACGTTTGAAGCGTTAATGCGGCCGACAGAAGTAAAAAGCTAACGTTATGCTACAAGCTAACTACACCACGGTCGGATGATTGTGACGTCACTAGCGTTACGCTTCAGACGATCTCCGATAAAATTCACAAGTGTGGGTATTACCTATACATAGTTTATGTGGTTTAACAAAACACCAACATCTCTTCAGCTTGTGTTCACCACAGACCTTATTTCAGGCGTCTAACCACAAACCCGTTCATAATCCCTGTTGATTTGCTAACTTACTTCCGGGTTTCAGGACTCATTCCTGTGGCGCTCTATAGCCACCATACATGGTGTGTGACCTGGCCGCTAGGCCATCTGCCCACCGTCTGTATTCTTTAGTAATGAAACAGGTTTCTAATGATCATATCACTCATCCTAAGGACTGCCTATAGTCGATTTCTATCCAGCATGACCTCATAGTCCAATATTTATGTCCATTTGTGTTACATTGCTGCATCTTACCTACAGAGCTACATCAAAAGAGTACTGGAAGTAACTATCTTCGCTCCCAGGATTTATACCTTTTAACCATCCTTAAAGCCCGTACTGAATTGGAAAAAACGGCATTTAAGTATGCTGCTCCTTCTTGTTTGCAAGATGCTCTAAATCTTCAGGAGCTGGTTTCCTTGGATGTTTTAAAGGTCTTCTTAATGATCTGGAGGAGGGCATATCTGGCTGTAGATGTTTTAAACTAACTCGTATTGCCCTTTTTGTTGCCTTGTTGTTGATGATTTATGAAATGTTTGGATGAGTGGTTCACTTTTGTGATTCCTTTATTAATTGTTGTTAAGTTTTTTAAGTGTGTTTGCTGCATGTCTTGGCCAGGACGCTCTTGTATAAGAAATTCTTAATCGTAATTAGACTTTTTCTGGTTTGATAAAGGTTCAGTAAAAAAATAAAACATGAAACTCTTCTTTCAGTACGACTTGCCAGAGAAGCTCCATTAACTTCTGGGACAAAACTGTTCCTTTGTCAAAACGTCTCCCAATTAAAGCCACTGGTTTGTTGAAAATAAGTTGATACTGTATTAAAGCAGCAGTAAGGAACGGTGTGGTTTGCATTTAGCATTCACTTCACCCAGCTCAAATATGGTGGAAAAACATGTCAGTTTACAATTGGGTACAACAAATGTGGTTCACTTTTGACCATCGGAAGATCGTCATGGTAACTTGTGCTAGACGGCTGACCTGTTCCAGAGCAGGTTAAGTTTGCCATAACTGCCCTGACGGAATAACACTCCTCTGTCCGTTTTTTCTCACTCTAGTGAATGCTTGTATTTCCACAGCATGCGGTGTGGTCCGTCTCCGGAACGCACAAGAAGCGCCAATCTGCTCTTCTCCGTTTTAAGTACATGCTGATTCTATTTCCGACAGACCCGCTGAGCAGAGAAGACCATTCCAGACAGGAAAACATACGTTCAAATGCACAGAGTAACTGATCAATTTCAAAATAACCACAGTATACGGACTCCCAATCAGACATCCCATCACTTTATCAACATAATGTCAAAACAGGCATCGAATGGACCAAAAAAATTAAGAGAAAGAGAACGTGCAACGTGTTGTTTGCATGTTGTTCTCGTTATTCCTGCTTCATCTTGTAGTCTTTTGCGATCTTCTGAGTACAGCTGCCGGAAAAACACTCAAAGACAGGAAGAAGAGCAGGGAAATGAGAAATGTGTATAAAACTAAAACTTAAACAAAAAATCACGCCAATATGAAAAAACATACTTCAGTAAACAAGAGTAACCCATGAAGGGAGTAAAATAAGGCATGAATCTGAAGTGTAATGTCGGGAACACAGGTGTAAAACTTTGAACCAAAGAAACAATAAAGAACTGAGAGCTGAAAACAAAAAGACCTTGAAAAAACAGAGCTTTCCCGTCGCTCTCCATCGAGAGAGAGAGAGAGAGAGAGAGAGAGAGAGAGAGAGAGAGAGAGAGAGAGAGAGTGTTTAGCTGCTGAGGACACAACCTTCTGAAGGGACTGTCGAGGTTCGGTCAGTGCAGGGAGGCATTGCAATGCATGTCGTCATGGCTTTGCTTGGCACAGCACAGCGAGTGACCCTTGCCCATAAAAAAAAAAAAGAAAAAAAAAAAAAGAAACAGGAGGCAGGTGAGCCCAGGAGGTTATGGAGAAAACAATACCAGGTTTAACAATTCAAGTCTGGCACTCCAGCACTAGTTTCTTCTGCTCCTCCACAAGAAACAAAAATATGATCCGTCTATGCAGATGAATGGTGTTTAGTAATTATGAGCTTGACGATGGATGGGTAGAAATTCTAACAGGGTAAAAAAAATGGTGGTCTGATTGGGCAATATGTTCTCTTCTGAGGTAGGAAGCAGGGTTAGAGTCGCCTCCACTGTCATGTAGTCCCTGCATTCATGTGTTGTTGGACACATTGGAAAAACGAGTTTCTGAATTGGAACATGCAAATGAACAGGAACAAGTCGAATTAGGGTCCCGACTTGACGTCATCACATGGGAGGCAAAATAGGTTTTGTTCATCTTAGGATGCTTTCGATTAATTCACATATTGCACATGAACTTTTTTCCTCAAATATAACATGTAACAGTGAAAATCCACATATTCTATTTGTAGAATCATGTTTTTTGATGTTGTTAAAACTCTTTCACACTCCAAAAAACAGACGTAGAAATTTGAAAGACTGTGCTTGAACCACAAGGATCTCCTTTGAAATTACACAAGTTTGTCAAGTCTGGAAACATGTTTCCAATCATTAAAATGAAACATTCTCCTATTGCTTAAATCAAGGGGGTATCTGACTTGGCTTCTATCATTTCTTTAACTGAAGGCTTTAACTTTTCAATCCAAAAAAGTAATTTCTTGCTGAAGAGAAACACTTGCTATCTCACTCCTGTGTTGAGTCATTACTATGATAAAAAACATTTTTCGGAGCATATTTCCTGGAGAACTGAGCTCGGAGGAGATCACAAATCAAGGTCCAACAAATGAGAAAAAGCCCCAGTTTGATGGGGTTTTAATTACGTACTGGGGCTTTAACTCAGCCTCCTCCCTCTTCCACTCTTCCACTCCAGTCTGATCATTTACTCACTTTGTCCTGCTAATGTTTTGGACAGTGCAAAAGTGCAGTTGTCATCAGCCTATTGTATGAGCTTCATAGATTACATGTTTGTAATGCTCTGTTTCACTTTATGTTCAAATCTTCTGCTACTTTTTTCCTTGTGTCATTGTATCCTCTGCATGTCTCTGCCAGCTCTCTGTTGTGCAGCAAGTGCCAAAACCAACGTCACTGTTAAATCTGCTGTACGTTGTGACATTTCCATAAACCAACAAGAGCCCACACTCCCTGCCAGATTAAAGAGACTATTTTGCGTATTTGTCTCCGCCTGCATCCTGAAGCTAATAAAGCAAATTTATTTAAATAGGTGTCGCACGAGTGTGAAAAATGTCAGCCCACCGTGCAGATGTTTCAACCTACATGCAAGATTTCAAACTTGTAATAATAGCAGAAAAACAGGCTTTTATGTCCTGCTACAAAACGTTGTAAATGTTTTTGCTTAAAGGGATACTTCATCCATTTGTATTAATCTTTGTGTCAGTAGAAACCTGGGAGTATTTTTGAATGGTCGTGCATCCCGCCCTCATTTTCCCCTGAGACGGGAAAGATCTGTATGTCTGGTCTGAAAAGTCAAAAATCGTCATTCTTGTTCTCTTCCTCCTCCTCCTCCTCCTCTTCCTCCTCCTAACAGCTCCCCCTCCTCTTCCTCCTCCTCATCCTCCTCCTCCTCTTCCTCCTCCTTACACCTTCTCCTCCTCCTCCTCCTCCTCTTCCTCCTCCTAACAGCTCCACCCTCCTCTTCCTCCTCCTCATCCTCCTCCTCTTCTTCCTCCTCCTTACACCTTCTCCTCCTCATCCTCCTCCTCCTCTTCCTCCTCCTCCTCTTCCTCCTCCTTACACCTTCTCCTCCTCCTCTTCCTCCTCCTCCTCTTCCTTCTCCTCTTCCTCCTCCTCCTCTTCCTCCTCCTCCTCCTTACACCTTCTCCTCCTCATCCTTCTTCTCCTCCTCATCCTCCTCCCCCTCTTCCTCATCCTCCTCCTTACACCTTCTCCTCCTCATCCTACTCCTCCTCCTCCCCCTCTTCCTCATTCTCCTCCTTACACCTTCTCCTCCTCATCCTACTCCTCCTCCTCCCCCTCTTCCTCATCCTCCTCCTTACACCTTCTCCTCCTCATCCTTCTTCTCCTCCTCATCCTCCTCCTCCTCCTCCTCCTTACACCTTCTCCTCCTCATCCTACTCCTCCTCCTCCCCCTCTTCCTCATCCTCCTCCTTACACCTTCTCCTCCTCATCCTCCTCATCCTCCTCCTTACACCTTCTCCTCCTCATCCTCCTCCTCCTCTTCCTCCTCCTCCTCCCCCTCTTCCTCCTCCCCCTCATCCTCCTCCTTACACCTTCTCCTCCTCATCCTCCTCCTCTTCCTCCTCCTCCTCCCCCTCTTCCTCCTCCCCCTCCCCCTCTTCCTCCTCCCCCTCTTCCTCCTCCTCCTCATCCTCCTCCTAACACCTTCTCCTCCTCTTCCTCCTCCTCATCCTCCTCCTCCTCCTCTTCCTCCTCCTCCTCCCCCTCTTCCTCCTCCTCTTCCTCCTCCTTACACTTTGGGGTGATGGACTGATGGAGGAACAGGAGGCAGCAGCCGAGGCACAAGACCTGCTGTGCATTCTGGGAGTTGTTGTCTTTCATCCACATGAGCCAAAAAGACACTTTCTGCCTTTTCTCGGTCAAGAAGGCTCCAACTCCAAAATTTATTTCACATTTCCACTACATGTATGACCCAATGTCAATACAGATTCATGTTTCAACCAGTGAAGCATCCTTTTAAGTTTTGTGTACAAGATTGCTTATATAAAAAAAGTTGAGGAAAAATAGATTCATTTTTTACACTCAGTCCTGCAGGCTTCTCCACACATGGAGCAGGCGGCTCAGTGCAGCAGCTTTTGTTGGTCACAATAGCATGCAGTCCCACACTTCAACTGCTACAGTCTACAACGCTGACAGCTGCAGAAGGGCGTTGTGCGCGTCTTTGTGTGCACCTGGTTACTTCAGTATGAAATGGCTTATTGTGCCACGCTAGCATCTTCCCTCGGAGGTCTTCATTGGCTATCACCATCTGTGCAAAGTTAGACTTCAATTGCATCGTGGTGAAAAGCAGAAAGGACAAAAGGAGACTCTCACACTTAACCAGCTGGATATTTTCTTTGCTTAATAATATCACAATACACAAGGTGCTGTGCTATCTGTTAAGATGTGACTGATGACTTTCACTCTGATATACTTTCCTTTGCCTGTCAGGTGTTGTTTTGAAACCTCTTACTCTTCCATGTGTCTCACCTTTCACAACTCTTCTCTTCAAATGTTTCCTCAACTCTCTTTCTCATTACAGAGACCACAGGGGGGACGGTGAAGTTATGGAGCCTCATCGAGAAGTGTCCCACAACTCATCTCACACTTTGGATTCTTTTCAATATCACCTCTCAGTTCATATCTGTCATGGCCCTGTTTCTTTCTCTTATGCTCTAGTCCTTTTTCTATGCCCATTCAGCATAGGCTGCAAAACATGGAGTCTCAGTGGCATCACCCATGGTTTCTGAAGAGCTGTTAAAGACTTTATATGTGATTTTTAGTAATTAAATGTAATATAACTCAAGTATCTCCTCTGAAAATAACTCTGAGTCATGACTGTCTACAATGGGTGTAACACCCGAGTCCCACTGTCTGTGATGTTTTCAGAGTTTTCAGAGTCCTATCTTCACTTTGTTTACATCGCCAGGACGGCCGGCTGACTCCTCCCCTCGTGTATAAAAGTTGTTTAATTGAGGGACTAGAGAAAAGAAGAATAACATACTGTACTCACTGCTTAACTGTGTTTCTAGATCACGCTCATTTCAGGTAAATTTGTGTGAAGATACCAGCATAATAAAGATCGCTAGCATTAGCATGCTAACACAACAATGCAGCGTGTGTTGTTTTTGTTTCATGCTGGTGCTCAAGGGCGACATCTGCTGGATCAAAATAATTGCATATAAAGCCTTTAAAGCCCAACAATGGAGGTCGCCATATTGGAATTTCTATCTCAAACTAACTTTTGCCCCAAGTGGACAATGGAGGACACAGCCATTTTTTGTCATTTTCACTTCGATTTCAACACCGGAGGTTTCCAGTTGCCTTTAAGGTCTTAAATGCACAAGGTAGAGTGTCTGTTAGTAATAGAATGACTTTGAGGTTTTTCCTTTTTCAGGTTACAGGATTTGGATCTTTTTTGTTGTTGTAATATTTGCACTCCATATGTGTCAACCACATCTGGAGGGAGAAGAAATGTTTGGCTCATTTTTACTGTATTCGGGTCTTAAAGGGTTAAAGCGTGCTGTTTAATTCATCATGGGCTTGCACCACAATATATATCCACTCCCACCATCCATCATGTAATCCCTCCTGGCCTCAGATCACAGCACAGTGGCTACCTTACTGTCCAGAGAATCAAAAAAAATCTGCAGGCGGCAGAGTGTTTTTCCTTCATCTGGAATCAACATCCCTCCTGCGATAAAGGAAGCACCCACTGTGGAAACCTCCAAATTGAAACCCGTGGCCTATCTATTCTCATTGTCATATGGGTGACACGGGCGTTGTCTGGCTCACTAGCGGTAGTCTCTCTACTCCTCTCCCCCCGGCAGAAACACGGCAGAGAGAACCCCAGTGCCATACCTCCTGCATTCCTGGTTGCTGCACCACCACACTCAGTCGCCCTGCTATCTGTGTGTGTTTGGCTCCCTGTGTCGGACTCTGTGAGCCGTGTGTGTGTGGCTGTGTGTGTGTGTGTGTGGCTGTGTGTGTGTGTGTGTGGCTGTGTGTGTGTGTGTGGCTGTGTGTGGCTGTTTATCTTTCCTCTCTGAAACACACTGCCCTGATGTAGTGTTTCCTACCTGCTAGTGGATCGAGGTTATGCACTTACTCCTTGGGAATACCACTGTGACTGTCGCCTCTTCCTGTGAATCCAAACTCAGGGGTGGAGTAAGGGTTCAGACGTATGTGTTGCCAGCGTGACGTTACCCATTGGTTTGCATCCCCTGCAGTTTTGCATCATGGCCGCCGCAATCTTAACACTTTTGAGCAAGAAGTGACCATAGTTAGACAAGAGGAAGGGCACTGCTGCCTCTCTTCATTGACGCCCTTAAGTGTTCTGAATAACTTTTTTAGTCTTTAGCGGCACACGCTGTATGGGTAAGAATTTTTATAAAGGCTAAATGTTACTCATAATTAGGGTGCGTAACTGTCGTGACTGACAGGTGGGCATGTTGTAGCTGTTGTTGCCTGTTGCTATGTTGACCAAAAGACAGTTTGAGACAGCATTTCCAATATGGTGACCTCCATCGTTGAGCTTCAAAACAGCTCTTCAGAAACCAATGGGTGACATCACTGAGGCTATGTCCATGTTTTATACAGTCTATTGTCTGCACTTGATCATTGATCAGTGAGCATAAGGCTCTATAAAGCTAATTTGAGTCGATATCAAATGACCATATCTGCTCAGACTAAACTTTTTCATTATGTTGTCACTGATGTACCTTTCTCAAATTGCTCTTGGGCTTTTCCTTATCTGTGTAGACATTTTGGGCATGTTGGGCACCCTGAGATATCCTTAAATTGTGGACTTTATGGATGACCGATAAGCAAGCGATGTGCCGATGTTTAGGAAATACTTATAGCTGCATTTTTCTGTGTGCTGCAAGCTCATCTGCCCCTACCATACCCAATAATTACAACATTTGCATACTCAAGTGACACAGCCAGTGTCAGTGATGATATAATGCAGTCGTCAAAATATTTCCACATAAATGAATGTTTCATTTTATTGCTTCCATTCCAACAATTTAAACCCCTCATGAAATTACCTGTTAATGACAACCACCTGCAAGGTTTCCATGAGATGTGACATGTACATTTACAGTCCTCAGAGAATATTTTCATGGTTTCTTATTGGCTCTTATAGTCTAGTTATTTGTAGGTAACTCTAACCCTGTAATGCTTTAACCATCAACTTGACCTAAATAAGTACTCTACAAATGTTTGGGAAATGCGTTGGTCTGTGTTGGTATTTTTGGGTCGGAGGCTTTACACAAACATACTGCAAAGGTCTTTATCATGTATATGTGGATCGTATCACTACTAGACTGTCGCTCTTCTTTAGTTGTCTCGTTCCTGAGATAACTGATGTCTTCCTCTGATTTGTGGAGCACATCTGGATTCCCTTTTTTTTTGTTCTTCTAAATCCTGTTTGCCAATTGAAGAGTTCCCTTTGCCACTAGTCCTGCGAGGAGTTTTTCTTTTACAGGTTTTGAAACACTGTAATTATTAGCGATGCCTCTTTATGACCTACAAAGCAAACCAGACCACAAGAGTCGAGATCTGTAACTGCTGCCAGGTGGTAGGCGTCAGACAAGACATTTACAGTAAACTGAAAAAATGTTACAGTAAACTGAAAAAACAGCCTTTGGATACATATTTCCAAAGCAAATATTCACAATTCGTAATACATTTGACTTTTAAAAGACAGCCAGATGTAACCACAGGGGGGCGCCGAAATTGACACAAACTGAAAGTTCCTCACAGGAGCTTTAACTTGTCGTTTCACCTTCAGCTTTCTTACCTTTGAGTCCCTGTGAGGACATCAAAAAAGCTATATTCAAATATCCCTTCATTTGTTCTTGGTTTTACTTATTTTTAAGTTTTAGTTTTACATTTTTCATTTAAATTTGTCTTGCAAAACATTTCATATGAACATGAGCACTTCAGGATTTCAAAATGATCATAAATAGAATAAAAGTGTGACTTTTAATTAAACATTACTAAATTAACTTTTATTTAAAGCCCCTATGAGGAAGTTTTGCTTTGAGTCTATGTTTTATTTCTTTACTGATTTGTGTGTAACTATGTGTTTTGTAAAAAGACTTACTCTTGGGTTTTTTACAACTTTATTCATTTAGAGAAAGGTCAGAGATAGAGTCAGAAACAGGTCGAGGGAGAGTGGGCAACAACATGCGGGAAAGGAGCCACAGGCCGGACCCGAACCTGGGCCGCCTGCTCTTGAGGACCCAGGTCTCAGTACTGGGGGCACACGCACCACCTGCTAGGCCACCGGCGCCCCCGTAACTATGTGTTTTTGACACAAAAATATTTCAACCTTCCACATTTCTCCAGTCTAAAGTAACACTCATCATGAATATCTGCAGGAAATGTAAAACAGTCTTCTTCTTCTGCATGTTTATTTCCTTGTCTGACACCTGTCCCCGGAAGCTGTTTCAGGCATTAAAAACATCTCTATAGAAATAGTCTACCCTTATGCTGATGACCTTGTTTGCTTCCTGAGCCCTGAAAGACTCATCAATATTAATTTAATTTATCTTAAAAAAACAACTTAAAATTCCTCACAGGAGCTTTGATACGATTAGTTGATTTTGATGGCACAAAAAAGAAAACTTTTCATGAGGATTAACTTTACACCACCACAATATGCAGGGAATCTATTTCTAAAAAAAGACAAAAGATAATGTCAGGTTCAGTCACACTGAAATGCCACATCTACAAATGGCATAGTTATCTTTTCTTTCCAGGCAACCCTGACTTTTTTTTTTAGTTTTCACAGCTAGGCACTAAGAGTTCCATTTTTGTTCTCATAAATAAAATAAAGTGGCACAATGAATCAGGCTGAGGTATGAGTTGCGATTTTATTTTTTTGCAAGCTGCAGGATCTGAGCCAGCCTTCTACTGTATGTGTACCTAAACCAAAGCTTTTGAAGGATTCAATTAGGTGATGTTGATGATTATAAAACCTGTGTTATAACTCCAGCCTCTAAATAGCCTCATATTATTCTCTGTTATGAAAGGCTGCATGGCTGTAGCGTCCAAGACTATAACTATGAAGTGGACTTTTGAGATTGTGGATTAAAGTATCCTGAAGCAATCTGCATGCTACTGATCAAACAATATCAACTAAAAACACAGTGTACCTAAGCAGTTTTGTTCATCTTATGTTTCTCATCATCGGTGAGAGAAATGCAAAGTCACCGTTAAAGTTTTGGATTCCATTATGTTTCAAAATGCACGATTTAGCATGAATAACAGCTAAAATGACTAAGGGCATTTCTCCACTGTGGGAAATTAATGAAGCTTACCCTTCACTTTTAAGAAGCTGAAACTTTTTTTTGTACCTGCTTTTTCGTTTTGTTTTACCACTGAGCATGTTTAAGAAAAATGCAGAATTTAAAAAGGCAAAGCGGGGACAAACTTAGTCTTTGTAACCCCACTGTTTCGTAAGAGTGTTGCCGTTGGAGACAACAGAGGAAGAGGTGGAGCTAATATTGATTTTCCCTTCAGAGAGTGAGCATGACCAGCTCCAGACCAACACTCACTGCGCTGACTAACACAGGTCCTGCCCTTTTTCTGCCCCGTCAAACCAGACCACCACTTTATTCTTTCTAAAACAGGTGAAAAATCACCTGGGAGGCGGGGGGGTCTTGGGACTACAATATTACTCGCCCTGGCTGTCTGAAACACTGCCAATGACAGATGGGTAAATTAATTGGTGAAGTTTTTTTTTTCTCCTACTAGCTCTATATCCCCTCCAAAAATAAAAAATGAAATAATTTTAGAATTAGGTTGACTGCCAAGATAGGTACACTCAAAACTATTTTTAGTGTTTTGTTCCAACAATGCACATGGAAATAGAATAGCAAATACAGAGCAGAGCGAACTATATAATTAACCAGGCTATATAATAAAGTATAGAATAGAATAGAATAGAATTACTTTATTGATCTCAAACTGGGAAATTGTGGCGTTACAGCAGCAGGTTGTCCAAACACACAATATGAGCAAAAAACACAATATTAACAAATTTAAACACAATATATTATTAAATACAAAGTAAATAAGCACGAAAAATATCAAAACTAAGAATGAGAATATAAACAACCAGGATTTAACTAAGCATTACTAGTCTTAAATATGAAAGATTAAATGTAAATGTGCAAAAACAGAGTTGTAAATGGACAGCATTGACATAAGTTAAAGTGCAGGAGTGTAGACATGTTATCAGCAGAAACTATTCAATATAACGGCGAGTAGACAGACAAATGAAGTGAACTTGAGTGCAGGGATAATTTGTAAATGTAACATGTGCAGAACAGATTACAGTAAGGTGAGACAGATAATTATCATGATGACAGTTCTCTGCTCGCAAGCCTATAAAAAAAAACGTGATTCAGAATATACACAAAAAAATATTTCAAGGTCCATTCAGCTCAAGACAAGTTGGAGCGTGAAATGCAAGAACTGTTCCATCTAATATAACACACACACACACACACACACACACACACACACACACACACACACACACACACACACACACACAAACCTCCCCACTCCTTCAACACAACAGCGTCAAAAAATAATTGACAACCTCGAAATAAAAATGAAAATAAAAAAATCTGAGTAAATTCAAAGAGTTGTGCAGTATAAAACAGTTATCACACGTGTCACGATGTATCAAAAGGCTAAGTATATCATGAATATGGTTAACAGTACCCTCCCTTTCTCGCATCTCATTAACTGAGTCCCGTTGTAGCTATAGGTGAAGCAGCCTCGCGCGCTGCCATACTGAAGCAGGTGTCCAACATGGCGAACACTGGCAGCGGCTCTCTCGCGACTATTCTCTTTTTATTCATGCTCCAAGCGGCTCTTCATAAAGGTACGACTTTTCCTTCCATACCTTCTGGGAATACACACTTTCTGCCTCATATTTCCACGGATGCAGATGGAGGAGTGTTGATTTGTATGAACGGTGCGCGGCAGAGCACTGTGGATGTGTGATGTTGTTGAGCAAGTGAGGAAAAAAAAAACCTAACTGTCCGTAAAGTTGGAAAAAAAACCCAAAAGAACAAAGAGGGCAGATTAATGTGTGTGTGTCGTGTCTTACAAACAGGCGTTTTACAGATACGCTACCGAGGAATACATCACTTTGTGTCAGCTCACCATTAATAATCGCTTTGCCGCGACGCAGCTGCCAACTCTGACAAAAATGTAGACAATAATGTGGCGTAAAGGCGATGACGCGGTCTCTGGTCGGTTACTTGGGGAGGCATAGGAAGATGCGTTTGACCTGCTTAAATTGGTGT
Organism: Labrus bergylta; assembly: GCF_963930695.1. NCBI lineage: Eukaryota > Metazoa > Chordata > Actinopteri > Labriformes > Labridae > Labrus > Labrus bergylta. Next base: position 4,430,077 of record NC_089208.1, on the reverse strand, counting down.
TTGTTTTTGTCGGTTCCTGCTCGCTTGGTTACTTTTGTTGCATGTTGTTTTCAGAGCGGAGCCTGAACTGCTGTAAATCACAGTGGAAACAGCGGTGCGTTCAAAGTAGTGGGCTGTCTGCAGCAGCAGCTCTGGCAGCGTGCAGCTTGAGGGAAACGCGACCAGCGAACTCCATTCAAAACAATGTTGATTTAATTGACCGGGTGTAAGTCGAAAATTCACACTCGGGTGAGCGTAATTTAAGGCATATCAACTCAGCTGTGTCTATGTATGAATTCGGCTACACTATAGCACCCAAACAACCACTTCTAATGATTTAAATATCAGTTTTTCTGAATGTTCACAAGCGACGATCCCGCTCGATTTCAGTGGCGGTCCCTTGATTAAAGTTGATATTTCAATAATACAAGAGCTGTTTGGTGTTGTTGATGCATGCCGAATTCAACATCATGTCATATAAGTCACCACTGTGTCGTATTCCTCCACCTTTATGGTTTGACTTAAAGGTGACAGACAATGGATGACTCATTTGCTCGTCTTTCCAATGGGCTTCCGGGCTGTGTGTTTTTTTTTTCTTTTCTTTTCTCTCTCAGCACCGCTAGTGGGATTTTTCCTGTACGCATCGTGCTCGCAGACATGAAATGTTCCCCCTCTCTTGAGTCAGATGCTCCCAAAGAAGCGGAAATGTTACAGATAATTGTGAGGGAGAAAACTGCGGCATGAATTTACACGCTTTTGGCTTTTGTGGATGTTTGTGGGTCGAGTGTGGTGTTTGTGGGGTTGGCGGGCTGCGGAACAGGCACACACACGTTTATTGGACTCACTACGGTGGGATAAAGTGTTGTTACGTGTTGTCAGTAGCCTCTAAAGTCACAGTTTTTACGGGCTTTGTTGCTCAGCGTGAAGTCATGAAACTGGGGTGTAGACTATATAGCTCGGTTGGGGTTATTTATCTTTGCGCATTGATACGATGAAGATGTAGTGGAGTGCAACGCAACCCCCACCAGCGCGCCCATGCTGTTATCAACTAAACCCCGTAACAAATAAACCACGCAATTATATAACTGGTTTTAACTAAGAATTTGTGGTGAATTTACGCAATGTTGGGGGGTGCTGCTTAAACCCTTATTTAGCATACGTCAACTCAGTGTTGTCATGGATGATTGTGGTGAAGTTATTACGCGTAAAGCGGCTCTCCTTAAGAATATAAACCTTTTTTGTGCTGAGTTCGAGCCTCCTAATAGTGAGAATGACAGGGCGGCAGATGTCGACGTTTGTCACATTGTGGATTATCCACCAGGCTTTAATCCATTACACAGTTTTTCTTTTTTTTTTTTATCCATTAAAATGGACGCGCACACTCATCATGTTCCTCATGCAGATTGAACAGTCCATGTGAAGCCCAGCAAAACCAAACAAGGCTCTGTTGTTCTTTGGACAGTGGGGCAGTGCTGCTCTGCTTTTACCTTCATGGAAATGGCTCCACTGATTTCAAACAAAGCTCAGGGCAAGCTTGCACAAAGCATATTAATTATTTACCTCCTGTGGATACTGTAGGCTCACATCGTGCTAAGCATTGCAGGCAAGCTCTTTTTGTGTGTGTGTGTCTCTCTCAATATAAATAGATGGAAGTTGGTGCTGTGAGGGGTTGAGCCTTGCACTGCAGTCAGGCTAAGAGAAGGCTGCATTAATTAATTTCTGCAAACTATAAGTTTCGTTTTTGGCAGGCGGGCAGGCAAGCTGTAGCATATCAAATCACAAGTGCCGCAAATGAAATGGATTTATGAGAAAGCATTCACAGTTCGTTGCGTCCGACTACGGCTCTTGTTTCAAACGATTTCCGAGTGGATTCATTCCGCAGATAATGCTCATCCTTTGGATAGAAGTTAATAAGTGATACGTTTTTGTCAGTCATGCAGAATATATGGGATTTCAAGTGACCTGAAGTGGAAGTAGAAAATTACCATGAATAAGTATTAAAATGGACTCTTAATTATTTCACATACATGGAGAGAAATAAACTTTGGTAATGTTGCGCTTCTTTTAAAGATACAGGCGTCCTACCCAGAGTTTAGATGAACAACTTTCTCTATACTTCAAGGCAAGAAAAGAAATTAGTAAATGGACTTCTGATAGTTTAGCGCTTTTCTATTCTACTCCCACTTCAGGTTCCACCCATCCAGGCAGAGGCTTGCTATGTAAAGTGGCCATCTGTTTAAATAATCCCATTCATATACATTTATAAACCGACAAAGCAGTGGGAGCAATTTAGGATTAAGTGTCTTGGAGCTGGGGATTGAACCCCCGACCTTCCGGTTGAGATACGACCGACTCTACCAACTCAGCCACAGCCGCCCCTAAAGAACCTGAAATACTGTAATTTAAAACAAAATGAATAAAACAAGCACACACACAGAAGCAGTAGAAACTGTAGGATGTCTTTATAATCTCCGTTAAGATTTGTCATAATTACAGTCATGAGTTTGGCTTCTGCAAATTGTCAAAGTTTGAAATGATTATTGGGGCTGACATTTAAAATGTAGATTCTCTGCCTAACTTCAATCCATTGAATACATTCTTAATTCATAGATACTTCCATTTTAATCAAGTTTTATTTAAACAGTAGGCTTTTTAAAGATGTGAAGTCACATTGCGGTTGAGTTAATACAGTTCTGTGAGAAAAGATCACACTGACTGAAATATGTGACATTTGTGAAGGTCTATATTTGTATAAGAAAACACATGCATGCTGGTGTGTTATAGAAAAGTGTGTCACTAAGTTACCTTTCAGTACGTTATGCTTCTGTGTAAAGATTTTGTTCATGCAGCAAAGCAGATACAACAGTGAGAACATCAGTGGCAGGGCTCTTTACAGGTGTTGCTATAAAGAGTGCTAACGCAGCACACTCTGACCACAAGCATGCTGAGACTTGAACGCTCGGTTAGGCAATCCATCAGTCGTAGTGCGAGGCATCTCTGCGTTCATTTTTGTGCAGTTATGTAATGTTGTGAAAGTGCAGGTAAGGACAGGGGGGGGTGTGTGTGTGTGTGTGTACCGTAATGTTTTTTTGATCTGAGGTTCTGATTATGTTTGGTATCTATGTTGTGGAAGATTAGATCACGAGAAGTGTCTTTCGCAAACATTCAAAGCTTTTCCAACATATTAGGACAGTATGAAATGTTAAGTTACTTGTTTCAGCACGCAGGTTGAGGTTTTTTTAAATTTATTTTTTTTGATACTGGACTGAAGAAGATCCCCTCGGAGCTTATTACTTCATGCTTGTTCATCTTGCATTATGTAAAAACCTTAGTTTTTGATTGTGATGCAGACAGTAGAGCTTGGATTTCTCTACATAGAATACTGAATATAAATCCTGAGGATATCATTATTTTTTTATGTAACTGGTTTTAACTGGTCATCACAATATCAGAATTTTGGACTTTGATACGATTCCAGTTAAAATCAAACCTGATCGATTAGAGCCCGACCCCTGCTGATATTAGCATATCCAGCGACTATCGCTATCGCTTCATTTTATCGCACATACTGCATGCGTCAAGATCACTAGATTTATTCAACAGCGTTCTCTTTCTGGCTGTCACCAGCAGAGGGCGCTATATGGATTACAGCAAGCATCATCACTCTCCAGAGTGTCGAGTGGTGACGCACGTACATGCGCAATTACTTTCCAGTTGAGTGACCAACTTGTCATCGTTATATATTTTCCACAAGTGTTGGACAACTGCATTTGAGGAATCAACACAATAAATGTGTTTATCTAAGAAAGATATCAGCTGATATATCAGTGTTGGACTGTTTTCCCCTCCCCAACATTTATATCGGCCCCAAATATCCATATCAGTCGGGCCCTATTATGGACACATGTTTTTTAAATCACAGCAACAAAAAAATAAGTCCTCGACACCCTATATTGGGTAATGTCTTGTTTTTAACTACCAAAAATAGCATTCAATCTCCTGCACACCGTTTAAATTGCACAAACATGTTGACATTTATGTTAAACTTAGTCATTGTGACAGTGTTTGCTCACATTTTAGACTGATTTATTCCTCTCCTGTGCACCTTTCTTTTGAGGAAGATGTCTCAAAGCTTTGGTATTATTTGATACGACCAATCATGAAAATATCACAGATTGTGTAGTTTTAAAACGTGCTGCTTCAAAAATGATTGAAGTATTTAACATTTTCACACCTGAGTTCTCAGTTTCCTTTTTATATCTACAGCTATTGAGTGACTGTGAGATACAAGTGAAAGTGTGACTGATTTAAATCCTTTATTGCCTCATTGTGTTTAATAGAAGAATCATTTAGAAAGCTGTAAATATCATTCGACATCATATACTCAGAGATAAAGGAGTAGGAAGGATCAAATACACTGCAGAGTGTGGTTTCTCGAGTCAAGAGTTCAGGCTGCAGTTTGCATTTAAATTCACAATGAATCCGTGTGTGATTGTTTACATCCAGCCCCTCCATGTGACAGCTCATTTCAGATTTGATCTCCGTGCTGCCTGCTCGTCCCCTGCCACCTTATAGCCTGCTGTGCATTTAGAGGAGATTCATTGCATTCAAAAATGATGTTAGACGCTTTTTCTCAGCGTGGCTTTACTATCAATTTTATTCTTGTGTGTCAGAAAATCACACTTCATGGGGTTTTAATGGGCTAAAATAAGAGGGTAATGCATAATGTTTAAATTAACTCTCTGCAATAATCCTGTTGAACAGTGATTGAGAAGTGAATCCTATGTATTGGTTGTGATGAACTGATGAGCTAGTGTTCTTTGAGAAGCAGAACGACTGCTTTACTTTCTGTCTTTAAGTTCCAGTGATGCAATAGTTAAAAGGCCTTCAAAATGTTTGGACTCATTTGGGTAAAAAAACACATCGGAGCAGCATAAAAAAAATATAGTTATATATGCTATGACGCAGTTTGCATGATGCTCTAGCTGTTATCAGTATTTTGTTGTGCTGTGTGAACCCCTGAAGAACAAAATGATGCAACCTTATGATGAATTAAACTTACAAAATTCCTGCCAAAAAGTAATGAATTAATTCCCCTGACCGCCCACGGAGACGTCTTCACATTGCTCGATACGCTGGACTGTCCAAACCTGACTGTGTTCAGTAAGTGATGCAAAGCGGAGTAGACCTTCCTCATGTCGGTGCAGACGGTCAGTGTTAGCTCATGGCCAATCAGTTTTTTTTAAAAAGGGGGGCCCAGCCCACCCATACGGCCACCTGAACCTCCACTTTCATGACAGTTTGAGCAGCGCTGATGTAAGGTATAGAGAAAAATGTTGTTTTGAGTTTCAGTTCCAAAAATAGACTAAACGCTGTTTCTGCCTCAATTGAGACATCCGTACCAATCATAATTACTCTGCGTTTTGTAATCTGCTTTACTGTTGGTAAAGAGAGTACATGTGGTCACAAATATCTGTTGCATCTGAAAAGAGAAGTTCATTTGTCGCGCCGGTATGGGAACTTAAGAGCTCTGCGGATGGCTTCATTGCAGCTTTCAGGGTTTCCAAAATTAATCTGAATGCTTCCTTTTTTATTGACTTTTCCAAAAAAATAAAAAAAATTAACTGACTTCTTTTCTTTTCAGACTTGTTTCTGAAAAAGACTGTTTCTGTTATCAAAGTGAACTGGCACAAAACATCGCCCACAGGCAGCTACACGTACAAAGAAAAAGCCTGTTTCAGGCTCAGTTGGATCCTCAGTACAGCGGGGCTTGGCTCCGAGTCAAGCCGGTAGGAGCCCTGGTGATGGAAAACAGGTGTGGAAATGGACTTGTTCTCCTTCTGTACCCCCCAGCAGCCTCTCGGGCTGTAATGAAGAACAATGGCTTTATTTCTGAAGGGAGGGGACCCCAAGTGACCCTCTGTTCCCCCCCCCCCCCCCCCCCCGCCTCCTCCCACTCCTTCTCCTCATGACCCTGCCAGTCTACACTGACTCTGCCGGCGAGCCAACAGATGACTGGGCTGAGTCGCATCTGGCCTCTGTGCACTTAGTGTAATCAAAGAGAGGAAAAAAAAGGTTTACGGCCTACTTTTTAGTGTGCCGCCAAATGATGGGATGTCAAGTAAGCACCCTCCAATTTCCAAATCTCTGGAGGGGACAGGGGAGGGGGAGTTGAGGGGGTGGGCGTGGGCCGCAATCTGCCATTCTGAAAGCAGCCCACTGGCTTTCGGTGTAGAATAATTGTTGCTGTACGCTCCCACAATCTGGCTATGCAACGCGCGAAATGAGTCAAATTCAACTGATATTTTTTTTTGAATATTTATGATCACATTTCCATAATGTTGATGCACAAAAGGCTACTGAGGTGAATGCAAATATTTTCAAAACATCACTTGTAAGGAGTCTTGTGCTGGTGAGGCCCCTAGCAAGTGTGTGCTACCAAAAAAAGACGCAGAACAAGTTGTAGAAATCACATAAAAGGGGGAATGAATGACGCAGAATGAAAGTCTGAAGCAGCCGACGCGTTGAACAGTCTGCTGCATTTATTCAGGGATTCAAGTAAACATTCTGGGTTGCTTTGTCATGGCAAGCTTCACTTAGTACACAAACATCACCCAGACAATTAAAGAATAGTTCACCAGTGAATTTACACACTCAGATCTTTTTTTCCCCCTCTCTCCCTTCTTATGGTCACTGCCACTCCAACTGTGGAAAACTTTAGAGTAGCACGGCTTGTGTGGCCCTTAAGGAGCTTTGTCAAGTCTGAGAAAATATCCCTGATGATGTCATTTGGGATTTCTCTGCCTGGGCTTGGACACTACAGATTCCTGTAACAAAATGCCTGTGTTATAACAGGACGGGGCGGGGGGGGGGGGGGGCTGGAGTTTGAGAGACGTTGGCCGTTTTTTGGAGCTTGACCAAAACTTGAGATTTAATGGTCAAGGACATGTCGGCCTCTTGTGAGTCTCTCAATCTCATGAAAGTTATTTTAAGTATTTTATTTACCTCTCCCCAAATGTTTTTTTTCTGCACATGAAGTCGTTTTCATGGATAGATCTGGCTTTTCAGAAGTCTTTATAACTCCTCCCTTTGAGTGACAAACACTCTGCTGACCCTGGACTATTTCAGCGTGAAAAACATTAATAAATAAAAAATAACTGAAAAACTGTAACCTCCACCATAACTGATTATTTATTAAAACTGCAATTTAATAATAATGAATAATATTTCCATGATAACAAAGTGCAATATTGAAACAAACAGTGCAATAATCTTGAAAATGTGTATTTATTTCATCTGACTTATTCATGTAAATATTTCTTGTACCTATTATTGATATCTTACTTACATTCCTATGCTATTTGATTAATATTTTTATTAATATATTTCTCCTGCTTTATTGTATATTTTGGATCAACTGTAATAATCAAATTTCCCTCTGGGATTGAGAGTATTTCTGATTCTGATATTTAGTGTACAACACTCTGCATCCACATGTTACTGTATGGAGCTGGCTTTACACTTGTGTTGGTCCAGCTGCTGCTAACCGTATCTTAGCTGATTTTTGGGTACCAGGCTTGTTTCAGGGTTAGGGTCCCTTCTGTGTCATGTGTCAAGTAAAAAATATCTTCATTTCCGATGTAGTTTGTTGTTCTTTAGCATTAGCTCTTCCTCTTGTCACTTATCTCGCGCTCAGAGAGAAATGAGCTCGGTAATGTTTTTAACCTTTAGTGAATACAGTCAGAGCTGCTGTCATCTTTGAGCAGGATTAACTTTCCTCATTTTGGACCGAATGTTTCTCAGTCATCACTTGATGCTCGTCTCTCCTGTCTGTCTGTATTACTGAACCGCCACGGCTCAACTGTCACTCCCACACACGTACAGTGATTGGCTGTGCTGCGTTTGGTTTGCATGTTTTAAAAAAACACATGATTGGGCAAAAAGCTAAATTAAGACGGTGACGGTTAGAGTGACAGATTTCTCTGTGTCGGCTAAGCATTTGCACAGACTCAAGTTAGATGAATCAAAGTCAGACACCTTTTAGAAATTGTTGCTTCATTTCTCACTTCTTCCCTTTAGTCTGCTATAACTGACACACATGACTTGGTGGACGGAGGTGAAGTGACTTGGCCGGTCGAGAGCATTCCACTGTGTTGTTAAAAAGAAACGGCCTGCTTGGCTGCTTTAGCTGAACGTTCAGGAGGATTGTCCTGGTGGGTTATAACATTTTGCACGACTATTGCATGCTACACATCTTCCACTGTTCAATTAAAATGATGTTGGTTAACACTTCTGACGCTGCAGGTCAAAACTCATCCATTATCATTTCTTCACCTCAGCATACCGAACAAAGAACGGATCACATTAGCCTCTACAGCAACCAATGGGTGACATCACTGAGACTACATCCGTGATTTATACAGTTTATCAATCAAATTGTTTTTGATTAAACGACTTCAGGCCAGATTGCTGGAAGTACTTGTTGGACTTTGTGACCCCCAGACTACATCTCTTTGTTGCCACATGATTTCATGGTTTCGGCCATAAAATAGTGCAGAGGGATTCTGATCATATTCAGAAATGGCACCAGCCAGAGTCCACTTAAAATTCTTCCTAGCTGAAAGTTTTTTTTTTTAACCAGATAAAAGTGCTGTCTGTGCTAACTTTTAAAAACTTAAATGTAATCTCATTATGTACGATGGGTGGGTTCAAAGTGGTAAACTCCAGCCGAACTGTTGAACCCATTTCATCAGCAGCCTGTCAAATGGAGAAACACTGACATCAACTTTTTTTTAATTTTATTTATTTATTTATTTATTTTTACAAGAAAATTGTTTTTAACACAACCTCTGTTTTTTTTTTTTTTTTTTTTAAATTCTCTGTCATGGAGAAACAATGAAAAAGAAAAAAGAACCGTGGCCCTTTCTAGTGACGCACAAGGATGAGCCGGGGCAACATCAGAGAGCAGCCTGAGGCAGGTGGATGTGCCCCCGAGCCTCTGACACACGGAAGCAGTCCTGACCAAACACTGACAACTGGGATTACACACACACACACACACACACACACACACACACACACACACACACACATGTATATAATCACAAGCCAAAACCAAAAAGAAAATCCAGTTACATAAGAAGAGAAAAAAAAGGACTACAGATACAATACACCGCATAAATGTAAGTAGTGAAAACACAGCATCCCTTTAACTGAGACAAACATATTACAACCATATAAATCTGATTATAGCTCTTGTTGTACCATAAATACTTGAAATCATAAAATACAGAAGTAAACAATTCCACACTGTGTATGATGGATGTATTTAATCACACTACATTACTAGATGCTTGATTTAATTATGCTGCAGTTAAATTCCAAACCCTCGCCTTTTATTTGCATCAACAACAGAGAGAATAAAGTCTTTTATTGGCATCAAGGTCATATTAAAACAAGACCTGTTTTCGTCACCCTCCGATCCAGCACCCTCCCTGTTTGCCTGTTAGTTTGATATATTCACATTAGTTCATATTGTCACAGTTAAAAAGTAATGAGCTCAACGATGCCTTCAAGTCATCCTCCAAACAGACTTACCGTTTTCATTCTCCAGTTGTCTCCACTGCTGTTTTTGTGTCTGTTTTTAACGTGCCGCCGTCAGTGAACTCCACACACGCACATGTTTAAATTAAAACCAGGGCCTCAGCTCAAGAGCGTAATCCCCCTCGTTTTCAGGGAGTTGAGTTTATTTGATGTTAGCTTAGCAGCAATAAAAATGGAGTTAAGTGGAAGTCATTAGGAAAAAAAAAAAGTGAATTTGTGTCTGCAAAAAAAGAGAGCAACTCGGCACTAGTGAAGTTTTTTTTTCTTAAAATCAAAGTGTTGTGTAGTGTTGATAATGTTGGCAGCACTCAATGGTTTTCAGTCTGTATTAATATAATCCAAAAAAATCACAATCCTTCATTAGTTCTTGAAGTTTTACCATTAAAATCTTTGAGCCCATTTAAGAAAGCACGACTAAAAACAATTTTTAAATGTCAAGTGTTTTACTGGATCCTGATTAATCGACATGTATTTTCAGCCATAATGTGATAGGTCACTTGAAGGACACTAGAACACTTCTAATCGTCCTGAAAACGTGGAAGCCTCGCTAAAAGCGTGTGGTTGACTAATCGAATCTGCAGTCCCGACAGAACCATTGTCAGCCACAGCGAGAAATGTTTTCCATTTCCCCTTTTCTGAATTGACAAAAGACAACAAGTGGCCTTTGATTGCTCTTTTCCTCTCAGTTTGAGGCCTTCATCATCTTGCTCCGCCGCGGTGTCGCGGTGAGGCATCGCTCGCTGTAATTGGGCCCATTTTGCCTGCATTCATTGATACAATGCCGAGTTCAACAATGAATGAATAAGGAATCAATGCATATCATTTGTGCTTTCAACCAAATAAACAATACAGCTGGTGTTCCGCTGTAATCATCTGAGGGGAAATGAATGCCCTTCTGAATACAATGCAGGTATGCATCAGCCATCGCGGCACATCCAGGCTTGAGTGATCTGGGCTCTCCCATCTTTCATTTTACATAACACTCCGGCTTGTATTACATTTCAGAAAATTTGCTCCTGATGAGACCCTTCAGGCTGTTGCACTGTATCCCATAGAACCGGATCACCCTCTCCCAACCGTGCACGGTCGCCGTCTTTTGTCTCGTCTGTTGTAACTCTGTCTTGACTGATATTTGCTGCACTAATGCCAGACACCTGCAGCACAATAATGCACCATCTCACTTTCTTTATGTCCTTAGTTGGAGGCTGTGGAAGGAAAATTGTACCTGCTACAGAACAATGGGTTGATCCCTTGTGCTGAAATTGTAGATTACACGTCTTTGAAGTACAGCTTAGTTTCTACAAGTGCCACAATCTAAATCTCTTTTTGTGTAAAAAGGAAGCGCTTGTAACAACACTGAAGAAATCCCTTTCTTGGCTATTTCATGATAACTGGACATTACTCAGCATGTTTCTTCACAGAGGTACTTCACTTTTGTAATCATAGCATGATGTTGTATCAATGTTCTAGTAACTCCCCTAACATCCTAACACCACCTATTGATTGAGCCTTCTTTTAATTAAATATACTTTTCTATAATAAAAGACTTTGTTTGGATGATTGAAAACTTATCTTTACATACTGGAAATGGACAACAACAAAAAACATTGTTTTTCAAGCTAACCATAGTGGGCTGTGTGACTAAAGAAAAGGGCTCGATCGATATAGGGATTTTTTGATATCGATTTTAGGAATTTAAGAAATCTGACACTGAGATATTGGCCGATATTTTTCTTGGTTGTAGCTTCAATCTTTAGAGAGATCGTTATAAATACACATTAATGCATTGATCCCTAAAATTAAGTTATCAAACGCTTGTTGAAAAGATAAGAAAGACAAGTTGGTCACTTAACTGGGAAGTAACTGCACATGTACGTGCGTCACCGCTTGACACTCTGGAGAGTGACGATGCTTGTTGTAATCCATGTAGCGCCCTCTGCTGGTGACAGCCAGAAAGAGAATTTGAGAGAGTCGAATACAATCATACTCAGGTGGAATACTATTTGACTGATGTATATATAGCCTAGTTATACAATGAAATTATATAATTGAAATAAGATTATTTTCATATACTAAGGTTTGGCCCATTAATATGGAAGAGCTTTGTATATAATGTGATCATATCCATGTTAGGTTTTGCTCCACCAGCAGCATCCTGCAAAAGTAGCTTCAAGAGTGAACGCCTGCTGGTGTTACAGCGAGTAATAAAAGGTTCCTGTCCAACCCAAGAAGTAATAGCAGCCGTTCAAAACACATATTCCACTTGTTTGATCAGCGTTGTAGTTCTGTTAACCCTTTTGGTTAAATATTCCTTGGAGCCGGTTTACCTCCTGATCTAGTTGTCAGGTTCTGTTTTCTGCAAAATATGAAAAAACAGAACGGAAGCAGAAATTGGCCAGTTGGCACCAGAAATGGAGTCTTTTACCCAGAGAGGCTGTTGAGCATTTAGAACAGTAAGAATTGGCAGCAAACATCGCCTTGATGAAGACTTAAGAGAGGATGCTCAGAGTGAACTCAGGGCTTTCCTGACTCATAAAGTACCTTTTTGGAGGAAAAGGTATGTATGCGCGAGCTACTTTTTCGCTGCAAGCCAAGGCTCTCTGCAGTTTGGCCTTCTCAAAATGGTGTATTTCTGTGGGGAGATTTGGCTGTGAATAGTGTTTATTATGACTTACACTATGAGTCTTTACTCGACCCTGTCCATAACAGATCACTTTTATAGAATACATGGACAGGAAACAGAAAAAGCTAACATTTTTACAAGAGCAAGGATCATATTACGAATTATAAAACAGTTGTATAACCCCACAACAAAGACGAGGATGAAATATACAGTTTGTTTTATTTCAGGCCTCTCTTCCTCAAAATACTTGCTGGAAATAAGTGTAGATCTGTTTTATGCTACTTTCTGAATACATTTAATCTCTCACACACACTAAAACAGTATCCAGCAAGTAGGACAAACCGCCCCCTGCTCGCTAACAGCCTCTGATCTGACAGACTTTGTATCCGGTTCACTCTCTGTGTCCTCTCACGCTCCGACTTGGAGAAAGTGTGCTGAGACGTTCAAAGATTCTGAATATTTTAAAGAAATAACTCTACAAACAACTAGAACAACAACAAATAAAAGTCCTTACTCAATCTGACAATTGGTTTCTGCATTTGTAAAGAATTATTTTTAGGGCTGTCAATATTAACATGTTAATCAATGGATTAATACAGAGACCTTAATGTGTTATTATTAACGTCACTCAGTCACATCATTTCACTCTCCTGCTTCATGTGCAAATGTACACAGTGTCATTCTCCTTGTTATCCTGTAATACATGCTGACAACAATCCGTGATGCAGACTCAGCAGAGAAAGGGAGACTTGCACTCATATTACAGAGCGTCATCGTCATGGCGAGTCATAACAAATTGTGCAAAAGTGCAAACGTAGTTGTCTGAGTGATCCTGTGTTTGCATCCAGAATACTGTAAAAATTAGGGGCCTCCATAACCATAGTGGTGTGCAGGATGAGCTGGATGGACTGATGGTAATACTGGCTGGGCAGCACAGGCGGATCCAAACGGTGGCCAAGGTGGACTGGACCCTAATGGAAATTTGATTGGCCATCCCCGGTGCCGCCCCATCATCTAAAATCAACTATTTGGGCTGTATTGCAGCTGGAGGCTAGCAGTTTTCTTTTCATTAAAGGTAGCACATCACATTCAATATTAAAAAATTGTGAAAGTAAATCTTGAGTATTTTAAAATCCTGATTAGTTGCGATTACATTTTTATTTGATTGAATCCACTAAAATCTTTTTCCAAACCATAAAATCCCCAAAACAAACCAAAAGGATGGACACATTTTAGATGTCTTCTTTCTGGTTTTGGATACAATCAAAAAACAATCTTTTTTTCTTTTGACCCACAGCCCATTACTCATGTCCGACAAGCACTCAGCGAGAAATCACATCCAGCGGGAGGTACACATATCAATTTGTGTAGCAAAAGAGAGCCAAAGCAAAGTGCTTGCACACCATCGCTCCACATAACTTTAATGGACAGACCTCACTTAGAAGCCAGGCCTCTTTTCCCGGGTCTTGGCTCTTTCCTGTTTGACCTCAGGACGGGCTGTTACACCGAAATCAGAGTCCATCCTTCCATCCAATACAAATTCCCTTGGATGCTGACTGTGTGGGGCCATTTTCACATCTCCATGAGTTTACTTTAGTGCTGTGTTTTATAAGTAGTACTTTTCTGATAATTATGTGCCAACTCTAGACCAAATGCAGCCAAAAGACACTACTGCTCTGTGTGGGAGGTGGAAGACTTCCTGTGAAATGTAGGACATCACTAACTGAACTCGAGGCAGACTGAGACAAAGAGTTTACAGTTGCATCTGAAAAAAATCATTAAATGATAATGAAGTGAGCATGACAGATTGATGGTATCTACTGAGTAAAAAGAGGACGGCGGTGTATTCAATGTGTGGGTCTATAAAAATGCACACAAGCTCTACTTGCTCCCTCAGCCTTGATATACTCAACCTGAGCAGTGGATCCAACTTTAAATGAGCTGAAATGTTCAGTCAGAACATCACATAGGACTCTTTATTTTAGGGCTTTATTGAGAACACCATGGGAAAGCCATGTGTCTGCGACTGAAAAATAGGAATGAAAGAGAATGTGTTTGAACCCTCCCGGTTTTTCCAAAGCAGTTCCTGCTTCTTTGAAGTGTGTAGTATTTGTTGGGCTTCACTTGGCTGTCAGATTAATACCTTCTCGACTGAAAATGAAAATGGGTGAAGGAGCAGTTAATCCGCATAAGAATATTTTTTGTGGATGAGAAGCTGCGAGTCTAGCAAACCGTCTGCGTATTGATTGGTTGTCTGGCGATGCAGCGTTGGCCTGACAAGCCAGGATCCTCTAATTCCCTCTACGTTGCTGATTGCTGAACAGAATCCTGGCTTATCTCGCCATTTCTCACTAGTTTATGATGATACAATACCTGCAACATGGCATAGCCTGTACAATTTAAGAGGAATTTAGTATTATGAATCTGTGCATTTCAGGGGCCACTGGGCTTACCAAACTGTTTACTTGGTGTGGCATGGCTGATTTCCATTAATAATTGATCAAGGATGAAATTATGTTTGCTTAGCTTGTTGCAAATGTTGTCAGCTACACCTGCATGAAATACTTTTACAAGTGTTGTTTCTTTTAAAGCTTGATGTTGGATGCTGGTTGATAGGGGTGAGACTCACAGGGGTACCACCACGATATACAATACTACATGTAAAACACAGCCCCAATAATGTCATTATTCACTTCAATTCTGTATCAGTTTCCTTCTCACACTTTATCTCTTTACTTCTCTACTCCACTGTCTGACAATGTCTTCTTCTTCAATCCTGCTCCTTCACGCCATTAACACCACCCTGTTGAGTCATAAAGTAGCGACGCAGTGAGTCATAGCGTCAGGAAAATCTGTTCAGAGAGCCATATATTTGTCAGTTAAATATCAATATTTGGCACCAGCAGTTTGGTAATTGTATTACACAAGTTAAGACTACAATATAATGACAAATCAATATTTTGTCCCAACCAGGTCGTAACCTTACAAACATTTTCTTAAGGATACTGAGACTTTTCATTGCAAGCAACCTACAATTGCAAATTTACTAAAGAAAGTGATGTTATGAAAAACTGAACGGTCATTGGAATTCAGATGAAGTTTCCTATGCAACAATTCCTCTGGCTGCTGTAGTAGCCATACAATGTAGACTTTAAGGCTTTGTAATGCAACAGAACAGGGGCTCTTTAATTGGATGAGGATTGGATTAAAGATTCCTTTTAAGATGCATTAGAGGAGTAAGAGTGTAACAAAGTAAATTAACCTGTAAAGTTTTATGCTATACTGCCATACAATGGATTTAAACCTACTGTAAAGCTCCTTAAAGCAAAACAAAGATGGGTATAGAGCTCTTCAAGTGACACCAGCCACTGAGCGATACATTTCAAGACCTTAATAGCATTAGTAGAATTTCAACACAGGGAAACATCCGTATGTGCTTTAAGGCTACGTCCCATTTTTCAGTGTGTTTTTTAGCGCTTGTACCCGTGTTTGACAACAGACAGAGTGGTCAGTTTGCATACAGCAACTTCAGTAGTTCATGATCCAAGCCTTCAGACTGTCAGATAGAAACCTGAGACAATGCTTCTGCTTGCCACCGCCTACATGCCACTTAGCGTGTTCCTGTCACAGTACATCCTCCATATCACCTCTAACCTGTTGAGCGCTGGTTGTGTAGGATGGCGCATGTCTCCGTATACATCATATTTCCTCCTACACTGGAATGATTGGCTGATAATGGTAGCTTTAAAGGCTGTGACTGCTTCTTAAAAGCCATAAACCACAATTATGGCTCACATTTTTTTCCTATATTGGATATAAGCTCCCGTTAAGTGAGGCAAGAATGTGCCCCTGTGCCAAGTGTATACTTAAAGTCTTAAGGAGGCCAAAGTCTCAGGACCTCTTATTGATCACGGTAAAGACTGCACTTAATTGGTCTTACTTCTAAATCTGGTTGGCCAAGCATAAGATGAACGTTTTGGCTTAAGTTTAGCTGTTACCTCCAGACGGAAAAAACATCCGTTCTGATGGTGCTACACATTTTGACCCTCTCAGTACTGTTGACCTTTCAGTGCAAAACATGCCTGAGAATTTATACATTTTCACTCTGGTAGTGGATCTTTTTTTAAGGAGGGTTCAGGTGGATGCATTGTTTTTGATAAGGCCCGTTTATTGAACATTTAAAGTCGATGTCTTGGCATGTAGTTTCCTGTACATATTGTAAAGAAGCGCCTATAAATCGCCAGTTTATCTCCAAGCAGGTTGCTAATAACCTGTCATGCGTTGTCAGGGAACCTATATTTTCTCTTCCTCACTCTTGAAAATGGACGTCTGCCTGGATATATGATTTCTAACTGTTGGGATCACTGTGAAGACAATACACACTCTTGCCATTTTGCTTAAAAGGTGAATGCGACTGATAGACAATTTTTTTATAGCTGCCACTTGTGATTGCTTTAAATGTTTTGATGGAATAGTGAAAACAGCATTATGATGAATACATTAAAAGTACTTGTACCATCTAAGGTTGGTATCTAAGGTTGTCAACCTTAGATGGTGCAATGTTTGATACTTCGTACTGTTTTAAAATGTGATTATTGTTGTTATTTTAATGATTGGTAGTATTGTAAAGTACCAAAAAAAAAAACTGCATTTATTTCATAAAAAGGTGCGTACTAGAGGAGTGAATCCATCAACAAATTGCATGTCACATCGTGCACACCACCTAGATTGCACAATTATATTGCCAACTTTTCAGTAATTAAGATTTTGATGATTGAAAGACCCAGTAATGTGTTCCCGAAGACTTCTGTTGCCCTGCTATCATTATCATTTTACTAGTATCAAATCAAAGTTTAAAATGCTGGAATTGTGACAACCCTACCATCCATAACAGATTATAACTTCTAATGCGTGAAGCACATGCTCCGGGTTTGTATTTGTTGAAGTGTCCCAGGCACTTATCATAACTGGATCACATTTAAATGGAAGCACCTGTAAGGCAAATTGTTATGTGATTGCCAGTGTTCATTGCATCAGAGATGAGAATGCTACAGCTTATTACGATCCACTCAAGGTTAATACAGTTGTTACCCTGAGATGTGATTTGTCTATCAGGGTTAAATTGGTAATCAATTGTTGATTAGTTTGACTGTTTTCCTCGTTTAATTTAGTGAAATATTCCGTGGCCGGTCAGTGATATAATGAAAAAAGAAAGCGTCACACTGTGAAAGAGCACATCAGACAGTAAAAATCGATTCATTGCGTCCTCTGTCATCCACAGATGGTGCCACTTCAATCTCCTTTCTATTTTGTCACGCTAATGTGCTGAAAGATGACAAGGGTGGGTCATTTCTGAGCAAAAATAGCAAAAGGCTCACTGTGACGGCCGTGTCAGTCTGCCTTCTATTTTGTCACACTAATGTGTGGAAAAATGACAACTGTGGGTCATTTCAGAGGAGAAATGGCAAAAGGTAGTAGACTGTGACTGCGAGGCCAGCGCTGTTTAATTTTCAAGATTTGATCTCCTTTTATCCACTGTGATACAGGGCTGAACCTAGAGCACCATTCCATGTGGCACTGTAACATATTGGCCATTAATGGTATGGGGTCACATTAATAATTTAGAACTGTGGGCTCTCTTAAAATGCCAGATATCATCAGGGCAGTCATGCGACAAGACGTGGATGGACATTTTCTATACAGAACATGTCGTTAAAAGTCCGTATGCTTCTTCTCTGTCAGATGAATTTCAGGCTTACAAAAAGCTAAGGAAATAAAACACAACCATCAGCATGTTATTCACACGTTTATTGCACAAATTTGAATGAATAATACAATTCAAGCATTGGTTCCCAACGTGGGGTGGGGTCACCCGAAGAGGGGGGCGCAAAAGTTGATTGCGGGTGCAAGAGGCTTTGTCTTCTCTGACGGTGTCAAATCAAGACTTGAACATATTAACTAAAATCATCAGAACAGACTTACTTCATTTAATAGTTGTGGTGACAGACACGACATGTGTATGGTTGGCATGGAAACACCAGATGTCACGTCAAAGACTGCTGCTGAAAGCTGCCGTGCTGTTGCTGTATGTGCTGCTGTGATGAAAAGGTCATGTAAATGATACGTTTCACTTGCTTTTGTTTCATCTCTATATTGTTCTTTTAGTTTTTATCCTTTTTGTAAAGCACTTTTAAATTGATGTTAATTTTTGACACACTGAAAAAAGTTGAGAACTGCTGCAATACAGGGTAGATTATAGAGGTCTGTAAAACTTGTTTTGTATTATTTTAACACGTTATGTATCTTTATTGTCCTCGGCTTCAGTTCAACTTATACATTAAAAAGGAATAAATGACATGGATTCGAAGGTGCTGTGATTCATTACTAAGCAGTAATGGAGTGGGCTGAGATTTTTTTTTTGCCTTTGAGTACACGGTTGTTTTAATTAAATATCAAAATGACCACAATTAATCAGCCAGACAACAGACTGATTGAGTTCTTGATTTATAGCCTTCACCTGCTTTACCCCTCAATTATTAAAGATGGCTGCCATGGAACATTCACTGAAATTAAGATTGAAAAATAGAGGATGTGAGAGACTAGTGACCTGTCCAGGATGATTTTTTAAGTCTTCGTCCAGTGCATCCTGGGATACGTTGTACCCAACACACGTCAATCCATGTTTTTGGACTGTTATCCATTTGTTGTGTTTTTTTTCCAAAGAGATTTTTTTGCTGTCAGATATTTTAAGTATTACAGTAACGACTAAACATGTGGCTCTCTGTGTTGGAAATGTTAGGTTATAAATCCTGGCTGGTATTGTCAGATCAGTTTGGTCCTCTTGTTAAGTGATCCTTTATGGCTTTCCTTGGGATCGTTGGTGGGGACTTCCTGCTGCTATGGACCCCCTGCCCTCCGTTTGTGTCTATCCTTCTTCCTGCATCTTATCCTATCTCCCCCTACACCATTTCTTTCAAGCCTGGCGCAGTTTAGGCAGATGGTTGTTCATCGTGAGCCTGGCTCTGCCCAAGGTTTCTGTCTCTTAAAAGGAGGTTTTTTTCTTTCCACGGTAACTTTGATAAATGTCTCTTAGTGCTCATGATGGATTAACATTGGGTCAAAGAGTAAGGTATTTTAACTGCTTTCTGTAAAGTGAATGAATTGGCACTATACAAATAAAGATTGATTGATCCTTTATGGCTTTTAACATTTTTGTTCCTTTCGATACTTTAATATAGCAATTGTTTTAAAACGATACAATCTCCATTGTTTCCATGACCAATAGTATTGAAGTATATCTTTTTGAAATCCATATCTCCAGTCATATTTTTAACCCCAAGACAGAGAGCAGTGTAAGTGGCACAAGAACCTTGGCAACATTTCAGGACCATTTGTGCAATTTGCACAGTGTGCAGGTAGTTGCCTGCAATTGTGGGTGGTTGAGTAAAAAATGACCCACTAATGGGAGTCCAGGACTTGTAGTTTTGTTGCTGGGGTGTCAAAAAATCAGTCAATATAAGTTCTTACTCGAATTGTATTTTAAAACTCTGGTATTGAGACTTCCCTTCTTGATTGTATCTACTTCTTTGTCATTTTGTGAAGGACTTTCCTATGTTCTGCCAAGGTTGAGTTTGGCTTTTGCCTTTTGAATTGAGAAGTGTTTTTTTCATACATATTATTTAAAATCATCTGCTTCCTATAAATGAGGAAAAAAAATGTCTTTATTCCCCCATTCAGAAAGAGGAACATGTAATTTTGGCGTCCGTGCTTTAACGCCTGAGACAGCCTTTGACTGAACATTACGTTGGCATGTTCTCTCTGAAAGGCTGAGTGTTGCCATTCTGGGCTGTATAGATGCCTTTTTGTTTCCACGTCCTGCTTAATTCAACACCTAACTCTCTCCCAAAGCCACTGCTCCAATCAAATGCTGCTCTTTGTTGGCCCTGACCTCTGTGTACAAAGAGCGTCCCTCCTTTTCTGCTTTAATATGGGCACACTGATGATTCTATACGCACTCATAGAATGGGCATGGATGGGGATAAAGAAATGGTGGCTTATTCATTCAAAATGCAGAAAAAATCAAGTGAAGTCCTGGTGATTCGGTCTAATAATCAAGACATTTTTACTCTTGGAATACTTCATCAACAGGAAATAAACTCATGCTGTAGGTCAACCACAGAACAGTAAACTTTGTTGGGTTGTTTCTGATGACTTTTTAAAGCTGGATGCCCCTCACTGTTCACATTAGTCAAATGGGAGTCTCCTGCGATGCCTCACAGATTGAAGCTGCTGGGGCAAGAACCAAAAGCTCTGCAAAAGCTGACGCAGCCTCCTTCCTATATGATTTTGAGTTTGTGCCAGCGAGTAATTTACCAAGCTTAGAGACTGACAATGTGTTTCCCACTGAAATTAATGAGCAGTGGGAACAATTGGCCTTTTGTTTAATGGAAGTTTAACTTGGGGGGGGGGGGGGACTTGGAGGATTT
This sequence comes from Labrus bergylta, assembly GCF_963930695.1. NCBI lineage: Eukaryota > Metazoa > Chordata > Actinopteri > Labriformes > Labridae > Labrus > Labrus bergylta. The sequence goes on along the minus strand of NC_089208.1, from coordinate 4,409,386 downwards.
AGGAGGGGAGTGTGTCATTGCTTGTTTTGTCTCGTCAGTAAGTGACGACCTTCAGGGTAAGAGCTGAGTCATAAGAGGCATGTGTTTTGGTAGATTTCAATACCTGCTTAAAAGTCGCTGTTATCAAAAGCTGTCTTTGGAGTCAGGAGAGTATTGGAATGTATGTGTGGGTGCTGTGTGTCCTTGCTGATGTTCAGAACATGATGAAACTAAAGTTTTGGGTGTCAACGTCTCAATGGTGCATTTCTTGACTTCCAAAAAGACACCGTGTGGAACACAAGGAAGAGAAGAATTATGTGTACATAATATTTTTTTAACACTCCATGTTGACACTACGCCCTCATAGTAAGAACTAAGTATGGAACTACGTGCTTTACCGTAAACCGTAAACGTCCACCTCGATTCATAAACGGCCGTTCTTGTCGTTTCATATATTCTGATGATGGCCATATGATCTTTATGAAAACATCTGTAGAAGAGAGAACACAGCTGCATCATGTATGTTTAGTTTACCTTTCACCCAGCAGCCTCACGTTGCAGCCCCCCTCTGAAGTTTTTGTTTTATTAAAGTTCCTGCATGTATGGAAGCACAATCACCCCCCCCCCTCCCCCTCCCCCCCCAACAATCTCAAAAACAAGGGGATTATTGTGCACCCGGGCTAGTCTTTGAGAATAATCAGTGGGCCCTGTGGAGAGGCAGCCTGGTAATTTTCCCTGCCCGCACTGGCATCAGTGTAGCATCACCATGTTCCTGCATGGAATAAATAGTGCATCAGTCAGCCTCGGCTCTTCATGCTGTTTTCACTGCCTGCCTCTGTGTGCATGTGTCTGCATAGCCTGCAGCCATTAGCGACAGTAAGGTAGTCATAGAGACTCAAACTTCATAACATGAAAACAGCTGTAAAGCTTTTACAGACGGCAGCTTTAGTAAGATAAAGGGTTCAGCTCATATGTGAAACATGCACTGATCAACCCTAAATCAACTGTAAATGCCTTTGTATTAAAAAAAATAATAATAAAAATGAACATTTGATATATGTTTAGTTGAAACGATAAAGCTCTTTCAGGGTCTCCCACGGTTACTGGAAGCCTTTTTTCTTTTTTTTTTTTTAATCTTCTTAGCTATAAAACATTTGGCTTTAGCTTCAATTTAACATCACTGCTTGTTGTCCTTGAAGCTTCATAAACCTTGTTTCTTATTTATTAAAAGTGCAATATTGCTTTTCCAATTCAAGCAGAGGTGCTCCCTCGACATAAAATGCTGCATAAAAACCGCCGACCCTTACACGTGTACTTTTGACATAAACATTGAATCAGACGGCGTGAAAAGGGTTTGCTCGAACGGCCGATCCCCCCTGAGAATCAACGTTCCGCAGCCATATTAGCTTTTAGCAGGTTTCACCCTCTTTGTGTTTGTCAATCAATATAACGTGAGTCCCACTGGCTACCTCGGCTATATAAAGAGAACATTTCATTACATAAATGCAATGCATCTGCAATACAAAATTGGAAAAAACCAAGCATGAACATTTAGGGTAAGCTGACCCGATGGTATTAACCTTTTCAGTATTCATAGTTATATAACACTGCTCATACAGTTAGTCATGCAAAAATGAGTTCATGCTTGAGGCTACAGCTGGTACCTCAGCCAGTGTCCTAAGAACCTTTCTGTGGTTTTTAAAGGTGCCTTTTGTTATTTATGAATGCATGAGCATGATACCCTACAGTCAGTACATTTAAATATAAATCTGACACACACTTGGTCAGATCTGACCTCTTTGGCTCTCCAACCGCCGCAAGAACTCTTGACCTTATCCCAACGGTTTGTATTAATGCAATGAGTCTACTTGGTGATCTAATATAACGGCAAAGACAAACATTTAGTGTCTCTCAGCCTGTACATTTAGATTCTTTGAACATCGTTGGATAACAGATCCTGGCTTTGTGCATGACTAGGATTAAGCTGGTTTATCTTCTCCCTACATTAACATTGATCTGTTACTAAAAGGTTCCATACTCTGGTCAATTAATGAACTATTTTCAGCTCTGTGGATTTGTGCAGTGTGACGCTGCAAACATAGGCCAGATAGGTCAAAACAAGATACTGTTAAATGGATATGCATTTGTATTTGACTGGTTAGTGCATGTAAAGGCCAAATGGAAGGTGGATTGAAATTTGTAGATAATTTGAATAGCTCATTAAATCAAAAGATGAGTTCTTTTGAATTTGTGTTTTTTTTTAACGTGATATTTAAGCATGTTTGGGTATGCTTTAGCAGCTGTTGCAGCCTCTACTCTTCTGGGAGGCTTTTCACAATATTTTAAATCTGGCTGCAAGTTCTTTCCCTTTCAGCCAAGAGGATTAGAGAGATCGGCCACTGATGTTGGGGCGATAAGACCTGGCTTGTAGTCAGTGTTCCAGTTCTTTCCTTGGTGTTGGAAAGGGCTGAGGCACACTGTAGTGTAAAATAGCAGAAGATGCTGCAGCATTGAGATTTTTCGATCCTTATAATGTAAGAGACATTTGCCAAACTTGATTCTACATGATTGTAGTGGATATCTGTGTGTGTGTTTTTATGTTCCATTCAGCATGTTGGGTGATATCAGTTCTTCAAGTATAGAGATTAAATTCAAGATTGTTATTTGTCACATGCTCATTCAGATGTGCAGTGAAATGTGCAGTAGTTGTGGTTAACATTTCTAAGTAATGTGCCTCCAGTAAAAATAGCACCTGTGTTTATCTTTTTTTGTCCACTTCAGAAACCAACACGTTTTCTCACTACAGTGTCCAAGAACAGTAGCTTGCTCAAAACTGCAGCTTTGATTTGTTTAGCTTTCCACCTTCACATCTGAAGAAAACTGTAGCTTTTTTAAATCCCATCCCTAATTGGTATCTTAGTCCAAATCCCCATTTAAGTTGAAGCATCTTGACCTTTTCTAATATTACTTGCTGGTTTCAACTACTAAAAAATTGGCCTCCTTTTTTAAAATGTTACCTCAGTCTTGAGACCGGATTAACCAACGTAAACGCTGCAGAATAATAATAAAAAAAGAAATCACATCAATGACACTTGTTATCAATGCAACCACGGAGAGAAGATGGCCAATCCTCAGTGGTGTCCTGCACTCACGCCAAACAAAGCTGACCTTTTCTCCCAGTCACATACGATTTCTCACACTTCCCCAAACAGCGAGCCAGACCTTCTGGTTCCCTCCCTGCACTTAGCCTTCATCAAATATTAATCACGTCAAAGACATTGTGGCTTCGTTCACACTGTGGTAAACTTATCCCATCTGACAGAAATATGGCCCGAGCTGTGATGCTTAGCACTTGCTAATTTATTTTTTTCCCCTCCTGGTCCAAATGGAGCGCTATGTACACATTCATTAGCATGATGCTGCTTGCTCACTCTCATTTGGAGTCTGCTTTCAGAATGCTTCTTATGAGCCTATTAGGAACATTAGACTCCGTCTTGTCATATAATGGATGAAAGGTGTTTTATTAAGATTGGAAAATAGGTTGCTAAAATGTCCAAAGAGGGTGTCAAAATGGGAAAAAAGCCCAATGTAGGTCAGTAACTTCGGGCATTCATGCAGAGTTTTCACAACATAAAATGTCTTGTCTTGCGAAACAATTTTTTTTTGAAAAAGCGAGAAAAAACAAAATAATTCTCTGATAGTTTGACCTCAATTGTTAGTGAAAGAAACTAAATCCTTCCTATAAAATCTGCATGATTAGGGATGAAGATGGACCACGCTCTCTCTGTGTTCAAAACTATTTGATGGGAACGCCGAGCAGCCTCCTTAAACCCCTGCTGCGGAGAGGCCGTGTATTTGATATCGAACACGTTTCACATTACAGGCTATCAAAGCAGCAGTTAATAGATTTCTCTGACATAGTTGTATTTTGGGGCTTTGGCCTTGGCTCAGGCGAGATACAGTGTCTCCAAAGAGCGGGCGGAGCACCACACCGTTTCAAGAGATTAGAGGTTGGTCAGCTATAGAGGAACCCAATCGATACATCCTCTCAGGGAAAGGATTGACCATGCATTGATCCGGACCTAACAGGAGCTGGAGAGGAGCACCAGACCACTAAAAGTAGAGGTTCTGATGATAACAGTGTACCCTGCTCGCAGCTTGATTCCTGAAGCACACAAACCAAGCTGGCATTTATGTGCTCATCAAGACGGTCATTAGGTGAGGTGTTGCGCAAAAAAAATGCTGCCTTGGGAAGGCGTAACAAAACGCAGCAATCTCCTGAGAGTGCATACCTCCTGCTGACTTCAATAAATGTGGAAAACCAGTGGGCATGAATATCTTGTTAGTATTGCCCAAATGAGAAGTATAATTACAGCATCATCAGGAATATTCATTGAGGTAATAACTATGTGCATAAAAGAAGATGGAAAGAGAGACAGATTTAGAAAAAGGTGAAAAGGACGAGTATAAATTTAGTTTGACCAGATGAATGTGCACTATTTGAATTTGGACCAGGGATTGTTTTTTTGGCTTGGCAGTAGAATAAAAAGGACCTAGAAAATTTGCGAAATGGGGGCATATTTTTTCATATTGGAGATTTCATGTTTATGCCTTGGAACAAAAATTCTTAGGGGTCATAAATGGAAAGATGGATCCACACATTCAGATCATGCATTCACTCGGGTTCAATTTAACGCAATCCCAAAAGTTCCTGCAGAAGTTTCATAGAAGAAATCTGAAAAAATGAACATAAAAACAGGGGAGAACTGCAAATCCAGTCAGTCTCTAAGGCTCGTTGTGATGTCTCACAGTACAGTTCAACTTCATCAGTCGAGATGTTTCCCTGAAAACTGTGTGACGCAAACTCAGAGCACGGAACAAACAAGTCAGCATCATTTGCATTCCAGTGTTTTATATAAATACACTTTAGGATAGCCTAGTGGTTATGTTGCGCGCCCTTTGTACAGAGGCTTTAGTCATCGTCACAGCAGCCATGGGTTCAAATCTGACCTCTGCCCTTTGCTGCATGTCATCCCCCACTCTCTCCTCACAACATTTCCTGTCACTCTTCAGCTGTCCTATCCAATAAAGGCAAAAATGGCCCAGAAAAATACATCTTTAATACACTTAACAAAAAATGACTGTGCATAATTTCTCAATTAGATCTTGACTCAACCTTCCACATCAACATCATGTTTTGGTTCCCCAGCCTTTTGATCTCCTCCTGGAAAGGGCCACAACGCCCTGCGAGCAAATGTCAAGCCGCACTTTGTAAACAGTCGAAAATAAGAAGTTTTAGTTGGCCAGATTTGAGGGGAAGTAAAATATTTGTCTCTGAAAGTAGAATCATGAGATGGGAAGAGAATGTTCAAATCTCCAAGGAAACAAACCCCAACAAAACTCAGATAACACTTCCAAACAGAGATAGGGTATCTATGCCTGTGTGCATGTGGTTTAGTACTAAAAAGTCAGACAGCCAGAGAACTGGTTTCCTTTACTGCAAGCTAACCATTCACCCAGAGACAAAACATGTACTTGTTTTCTTCCTTGGATTTGTCCAAAGGCATGAGTGTTCCCCTGTATTTTCAAGAAGGAACTGCATTGCTGAAAAAAAATAAGATATACTCCAACACTGCTGTTTCACTAAGAAAATAATTTTTGTAGGGTTGCACTGGTTTCTCTTCAAACTTCCAAAGATTTCATCGATCACATTACTAGCCGGGTTGTGATTACATTACAAGCTTCAAAGCCACTCAACCAAATGCTGTCTATACAAAGTCACCAGCTGCAGACTTGTTCTATATATCTTTCTTAACAGCCTGCTGCATGACCAGCAAGAAGCCCACCAGTCACTTAGATTCTAAAAACAAATCCCTTTAATGCTTTGGATATGCTTCTTTATTGTATTGTCTAGCATTAAAGCATAATCAGACTGGACAATGAGAATCTCTTGATGAACATCCATTCTTTAAAAGTTGCTAATGCATGTTAAATGCAGTCATTGAGCGTCATTAAGGTTTTTGCATACTCCTCTTAGATCAGTGTCCTTGTCTAGCTAGTAGACTTTCTGTTTCATGTGCACTTAAAGAAGTCACATCTGGAGTATCTCTGTCACTGATCAACCCCCTAAATCTGATCTTTTTGGATGCGGCCGTGACTCTGCTCGAGGTACAACGTTGTGTAATAGGACCCACTAAACTTGATTGCAGATCGGTAATTATCATACTTGTCTTAAGCCAATGCATTTTTAGATTTATTTCCATGCACATGATTTTTTTGTATTCCTCTGCTCACTTTGGAGATTTATTTAGTTTGCTGAAGTTGTTGTTGCCAGTCACTGTAAAGAGGCTCTCTTTTCATCTGAGACCTGGGATTTCTAAACTGTCTTCTATGGAGTGGTAAATTGTTCACCAACAAAAACTCAGTTTGCAGCCAGTTTCATCTTTTTCCAAGACATTTTGGCTTCAACTTCAGATTTGTGCAAAATTTGTCTCTGTAAGTTTTGTCACATGTGGCATCTTTAGTTTGAAACAGTTTCTTCTATACAGTTGGAGTTGATGTAACATTCTTGTTTTTAAGCCAGTTGCCTTTCCTCTCACTTCTTGAAGGCAATAAACCCGCTCTCATTGGCTGTCTTTCTCAGGAGTGTAATCTCACCTGAGTTGAGCAGCATTTAATTGCTATTGGTATGCTCCCGTTATCTTCCATAGGAAGGAAAGACTTTAAATGCCCGACAGACAAAATTAAGGTTCAGTTACGTGGAAATTCATCCGGTAGTGTTGCTGCTGCCCTCATAATTAGCCCTGCCGAAGACAACTGCAGACTTATTGCAAAGCAAACCCAAAAGGTGCGATGCTGAAGCGTGATGTGGATTGGATTGTTTTGGTCTGACACTTACCTATTCTCTCTGCAGCCTGCATTATTACTGAGACTCTGAATGCTGACCTTGTCCACTGGTTCACACACTGAAGACGGCAGTTCATTCAATTCAGCTCAATAGTTCTTATATTGCCTGTCTCTGTCTGTTTAACAGAACCAATTAAACGGTTAATTCCTGCTGCACTTGTGATCCAGTGATAATGACTTGAGAAGAATGGAAAGCATGTGTCTCATTTTTTTTTCATAGGTGCGAGTCAAGGGCTCGGCTTTTCTCCAGCTCTGAGGGGTTTCTAATTCAGTTTCGGCAAAGCAGGCCTTAGAGCTTTGACGGGACCCTTTCTCATCACGCGGGCTTTGTCGCCACTCGTTCATTTTCACTCTATTCAGGTGGGCCGCATTGTGCGCCGCCTCTCTGCCCATGCATTTCATTTGCTGGGCCTTTTGTTTTGAATTCCGCCGGAGACGAACCGAAGGCACTGAGTCAGAGCTAAGGCGGGGGATTAGGACCGCTCGTTTCACGCTTTCTTGGAGGTGGGCTAACTTTGAAAATGTCAAGGAGGGTGAGGAGATACAACTCTATTTGAATGCATACTGTAGCCACATCACATCAATGATGGGGAGCTCGGCATGCTCAGACTCTATAGCCTTCAACAGTGATTGACTACATGCGACTTATTCAGCTCCATTAAAAGTTCTTTATCGTGCATTTTATGCCTACATCTTTAGCACCCCAAAATGAATAAACCCCATTACTCATTGTTCAACAGTTCAAATCCAAACTCATGGACATCAATCTGCTAATTTAAGAACCTCCACTCCTCTGATAAAGGTTTAGATTTTTGAACAGGGCTGCAGGGATTTACTGACCTTTAGCCACAAGGGAATTAGGAGGTCAGCCACTGATTGTGTGTGACAAGGCCAAAATGAAGACAGTATTTTAAGTCCGCCTAAAAACTCTGGATTGCCTTGAGGTTGAGGCTCTATGCAGAACAGTTTCTTCCAAACTAAACTTGGAGAAAGTATTAATTTATGGCACTGGCTTTGTGCTTCGGGTACTTGTTATGTTAGACAAGATAGGGACTTTTCCAAACAGTGGTTTTAAATTATTTTATAGTGCTATATGGAACTGGGATTAATTGACAAAAGGTTACTCACAAAGTCAGTTAAGTTTGATTTTAGACATATCAGGCCTTAACACATTATCACATTATCTGGACTCTGAATGTTTAGCTTGTAATTACAATGCAATCAATACTTTTTGTCAGTGTAAGGTCCACAATTATTGGTACTTGTATGCACCAATAACCTTTACATGCATGGAACTAAGTGTACAAAAACCAGTGTATGCCATAGTTATAGCACCTCAAAACAAATGACAGCCTAGTTGGAGCCGCCTCATCCACAGATGTTTAAACCCTCCGTATTGTGTCAATTCATTGTGACATTTTGCATTAAGAAGGGATACAAGGGAACGATGCCTGTTCCTAAAAAAAGAAAAAGCCTTGTCAGTTTTAGTTCTGAGGACATTTTCCATTAGAATTTACATTCTTCCAGCATGTTGCATCTGCATCACCTTTTGTTTCCGTTCCCATTCTTCCCACCAGCAAAAAAAGAAAATCCAAACACCAAATCAAAATAAAAGCTGAAAACTCTCATTTGCTAATCAAACTTGGGACAAGAGGTAATTAATTCCTTGGAATCAGTCAATTAATTTGCATAATAAGAGGTACCATAATTATGACTTCTGCTACTCAAGCCCAAATTTGTAATTAGAGATTTAGTCTGCATTACAGCAGGAAAGCCTGTTTTTTTGGGAGCTGGTTCAGAGAGGAGATTGAGCATCCGTAGCTCTGGGATGGAAACACTGGCAGAGCTGCATCGGAATAAAAGCCTTTTTTCCTCCACAGCTCTCCTTTAGCTCGGCCCTGAGGGGAAGGGCTGGGAGGACTGATCTTCTAATCTGTAAAGAACCAAGACCTCAGCTTTCAGGGGCCACAGTCTCTCTCAAGTCAACCAGGGCCTCAGTTCCTTGTCTTTTTCTCCCCAGCTTATTTTTTTCCCCATTTCCATTTGCAAGAAAATCCATAATTTTTCCAGTGGGCGCTGCTGACACGAGGAGGCAGGGGTGGAGCTGAAAGATGAAGGGTTGCATTAGTGTGGTGATATTAGCTCGCTGCTGCTTGCTCACTCAGCTGTGGGGCCCTGACGGGAAGAAAAAAAAAAAGAAATGGAGGCAATGCAAAACATAAGAAAAAGGAGGAAATGTCACTGGGTGTTGTGAGAGGACTCATATCGATGCCAGCTAATCATCCACTTTACTTTGCTGCATGAGGTCAATTAAAATATTCCAGTCATTTTGGAGGATATATGATGCTGGGCCACAAAGCAAACAAGGAGAGCTATGTTGGTATTTTTTTTTGGCATTGCTTTCTACATACAGTAAGAGGCTATATGTCTGGTTTGGCTTATTTACATCTTTGGTGGTAATTTGCATATGCAAGGAAATCAGGTCTTTACAGTAAACTGAATTTAAGGATAATTAGGTGTAATCTCTGAATGCATATTGTGGTAGGAAATGGTTGTTTTGATGATCACAGCCTTTATACAGACATTTTTATATTATAGGAAATCTGGTTTTATTTTTCCTTCACCTCCCTTCTGCTCTTTCCCCTGAGTGCAACATCAGCTTTCTCACTCTGAATTCTGATGGGCTTGCAGTCTTGTTCTGCATTTAAAAATCTACTCATTGTTTGGACAATGGACAGGATCACTTTTTCCAGCGAGTTTGACTGTTTTTCAGCTCTGTCTCTGTAGAATAGCTGGGGTCAGCTGTGATTCTTCCATTGAAGATTATTTAGAAAGTGGACGCTGGAAAGAGGCTTGAAAATAAAACTCTTTTTTTACATTTGCACAAGTCTTTTAAGTATATATCACTAAACCGGGAAATCCAACACATTTAAGTTTATCTCCCATATAAGACATAGAAGCGGACAGCCAATGCCAAACTGTCTTAACATCTGTATTTTGTTCTAAAAACAATGCTAATTGACTGTTGATTTATTACAATTAATAAAGGAGAGTTCATGGCCTGCTTTTTAGTTTCATTATTTATTTTTCAACAGAGCATGACGCTTGACTTGCAGATTTTGGTTCCATTCCCATGGTTGTAGACTCTGTGAGGTCATCCATTGAAGAGGAGTTTTGAAGCCAAATGTTTGCGGTTGGAAATGCTGTCTCATGCTAACTTTTGATCATCTAGAAAGAAAATAGACGAAAAAGTAGAGCTGAGGTCTGTATCCTCTTGGCCTGTTAGTCAACCAGGCCACATTCCTAATTATGCAATTTAATATTGAATGAATCAGTCAAAGCTTTAAAATGTTAGACAACAAAGCAGTGAGGGAAGTCATGGTCGCTACATCCATGACTCCATCCTATGCAATTGATGTCTTTCCATCTGTCCCTGGTGTTTTACTGTCATAATATAAAGTGCAAATTGAATCTATCATCAATCTGCCAAGTGTCTTACTCCACAGGAAGCTAATGTTTAGCTTCTAAATCTGAAAATGACATTCCCATTGATTCGGCCTTCAGCTGAGCTTGGAGGAACAGGGATTTATTTATGTTTTCCACAAGTATGACAGTAACCCAATGCAGGCGTATCATACAATGTATGGGCCAAATGTCTTTCCTCCACCGTAGGAATATTCATGAAGCTGCCATGTCACTAAATTGTACTCGAGCTGTTGGTGACATTAGCTTTGGGCCCGGGGCTGTTGCTCCCTGCCAGGGTAGAAGGCATTGAGCTGACTTCCTCTGATAAAGTATTAACGGAACGCTGAAAACAGCTGGAGTTGCATAACAGTTTCTCTGCATTTAGTCCGCTCACAGGGAGAGAAGCTGTGGGTGAGAGGGAATGCAGAGCTCCCATTTTCCAACTGTGTATCCGTGTGCATGCTATATGTCTAAATGTGTCCATTAAAAGTAAAATCGTGCTGCTCGACGATGCTGTGATTCCGTGCCAACGTTTGTGTCAGCGGGTTTGAGTGCGTGCGTGGTGTGCATGTCAGTGTTTGATTGTGTATGTAGCCTTCTGTAGCCCGCTCCAGCGCTCTCGGGGGCTGATGGGAACCTGCGCTAATTCAGGCATGCAACCTCTCTGAGCTGCCACCCCCACCCCTTCATCCCTGTGCTTACATGGCCGTACTGCACACCGGGATGCAGGCCAGATTTTTGCAACACCAGGCTCTGCAGCTCCATAAGCTGATGCACATCATTCTGCTCCCACTGTGAAAAGAGCAATCTGGGATTTCTGACATTGATACAAGATTATTCACATTTTAATTTGCCAATAAATGAGCCATTGCCAACAGTATTGGCAATGCTTGAATTGATAGCAGCACATTTGAGTTTTGCTCTTGGCATTCTGATACTAGCCGATACTACCACTTTTTTAATGAATGTAGGGACCCACATCGTAGTTATGAGTCATCAAGAATACTCGGTTCCCATTTAAAAAAAAAAAAAAAAAAAAAAAATTGAGAAAAGAAAATTTTTCCACCATTTCCGAGAAATTTTGATTCAGCCCAAAAATATTGGATTTCTTTGTCAGATGTAGTCCTTTGGAGAAAAGTGTCTAAAATCCAAAGATTGGAAGACCTATTTGACCTTTTGATGTTTCATAACTGAATAAAAATAAATATTAGTTGAAGTATGTTTGTATAAAAATGGTTTTCTCCAATAAAACACGTCTATTCAGTTGTTGTTGACCGAGTAATGAGAGGAAAAAAATGGATGCTTTCAAAATCAAATGCTGTCCATTAGAAATTATAGTTTAGAGATTTTGAAAACGTCGTTTCCTGCATTGATAATGTACCAATACCAATAAACGGCCTCTCTGAAGTTTTGAAAATAAATAGCTTATTTAAATTGCAGCTGCGTTTCTCTGCTTGAAGGTCAAAGACAGCAGCAGATGCCAAAGGTAATGAACCATGAGAACACAGAGAGGCTAGAAAATTAGCTAAATCAGCAATGACAAAGTGTGTTTGGGCAGCTCTGTGAACACCTTCAGAGATGCACAAACTGTCATCGTCTCAGCTTGCTTCAATTTGTTGTCAGAAATGGACTCAAGGCCGGCAGCCGCTCGTCCACGGTTTATAAAATGGAGTGGAACCCAATGTTTTGTTATCCTGTATGACATTTTTCAGTATGCGTGAATGCATGCGTGTGGGCGTTCAGCGGACTCTTTGACAGACAGATGTTTAAGCCTCAAAAAGTACTTCATAGCTTCTGTCCGTCGGCTTTGTTGGCTCTGATGAATCAGAATTCGCCGGCCTTGCACTGACGTAGCGAATGAAAAGCAGCGCTGTACAAAAGGTCAAAGATGGAGATTAGCTGATGGCCTTGGTTGTCAATAGGCTGTTGTGTTTGTGTTGAAAGCGCTCCTCAGCTCCTCAGTATCTGCAGGAGGACATTGGCCAGTCAAATGCTGGTATACAGGACATGACCACCTCCGTACAAACCCTGTGCTTCTTTCCATGCAGCGAGAGCAGCTTCATTCACTCAACCGCCAACAAAAAGATGCTTAGTGAAGAGTGAGGGCAGCGAGGGTCAGGGTGGAAAACCTACCTGACCACCTTGAAATGAACCACGGCTTGTTGCCCCTGGAAACTGTGTGTTTTTCACTGTACTGTCCTTGCCATGACAGAAAATTAAGGTGCTTTTTTAGATGGATAGACAAATAGATGGATGGAGCTGAGGGGTTAACTTTTTTTGATCCAAAACAGGCAGACTGGAAATGTTCTTATTTACCATTTTCTATTGAAGTTTCCTTGACAGTAGGAGCCCCACTTAGATCTTTGTTTACTTTTTTAAATTTTATTTTTTACTGTTATGCACCAATGAAAGCGAGACAAATTCCCTCTGTGGCTGTGAAAGACTGTAAAACACTACATCCCGGTGCACTTTGAATCTCTTGAATTACAGCTGAAATACAGCAGCCAAAGTCAGAAAGACAGACACAAACAGAGGAAAATACTTTTTTGTTTTATATTGCAATGATCTGGGAGAGTTCTATGAAAAAAGAGCAAACACAAGCCAGACAACAATGGTACAAATGGAGAGCAGAGAAAAAAACGAAAGCAAACGCAGAGGCAGGTTACATCCGAGGAACAACAGGCATCATGCGGATGACTGACAAACAGCACGAGCAAACACAACAGAGACCAAGTTTAAAGGGAGAAAAACAAGCAGTGAAACAGCACGGTGACTGTCAGGGTAGTTATTAAACCAGAGAGCAACAGCATGCATCTGGATTAATGCCTCTGATGGCAGCCTCAAAAACAGGAACAGATTAATTTGTCCAGTTGGAGTCTTACGCAACTCGTTCCAGTCTCGGCCCATTGAAGTGGAATGAGGAAAAAAAAAGCCCAGGGGACTTTAGGCTTTTGAGGACTTTATATGGAACAGACAGCCCAGATATTCTATGTGTGCAGCAGCTGAAAGCTTTTGTAAATAAATCTGTTCACATAGTCTTTAAATGGTTCTCCTTTGTTGTAAACAGACGATTCTAATTATAGTAAAACCATACAGAAGGAAAAGTATGTAATTGAACCCACACACATTTCTTCAGCTTTCTGTTTGCTTTTGAATATTGGTCATTGGAGGCTGTTATGTGCGTTGTACCTACAAAGCAGGCAACATGCTGCAGTGCAGTGGTGTGGGAAGTAGGAGGCTGAATATTAAATGAACAAATGCGAACATATCCGTCAACATGGTTTGCATAATTACAGCCAGAGATATATTCAATATGAGACGTGGACTCCCACATGTAAGGAATAGTTCCTGACCTGAAAACAAGGCAAAGCAATGGAGCGCTGAACTCTTGGGACTTGAAATATGACTTTTACTTTCTTATGTGCACATATTATCTTGAGCACGCTGGCGGCTGATGTTTTTTTAATAATGTTTAAACTGTTATTATATAGAGTATCCAAGATGACCATCCTTTGGGACATTTTTTTAAAAGATATTTTAAAATGCTTTAACTTTTCTGGTATTTATAGGATGTCCAAGAAGTTGGTGCTCCCACCTTTTTCTAAAGTGAGAATCTACTTGTATAATAAGTGTATATATAAGCATATTTGTTAGCAGGTACTGTATGGTCGTAGCTACATTATTGGGCTTTCTCTCCACACTCTACTGCCCGGATGTAAACAAGCACAGGGGATGGATGGCATGTCGTAGGAGCAGCGTGGATAGGCAGTAAGAAAAAAGGTTTTACAGTGATATATCTCTACGGAAGAAGATTATCCTCTTAGCAGCCTCCTTTAGGAACGCGTCTCAGTACCACTTCAGTGTTGAAAGCATGGCCCATAAATTGCATCTATACACTAAGTGAAGAGGGAGCCCCTTGTACTAAAATTCTGCAACCCAGAAAGTATATTTTATGGAGAACAAAATCCTGCTTGTTTGCTCTCCTTCAACCACTTTGAGCCCGGTGAGAGAAGGCCTGAATGATGGGGGGTTAACAGCATATCTGCAGGGAAAAGTATTACCTAAAGCTGACTTCTTCACACATTTTTAAAATGAATTTTGTGCCCCACTAGAGTGAAATATCCACCAAGTTCATTCGACAGAAGGTTGTAAATCGTGATAATAGACTTCCCTTCTTCCTCAGTAAATAATTTGAATGCAGCTGACTAAGTGCTTTCAAATAAGGTTTTTGGAAACGCATATCTTCAAGAAAATACAACCACAGCTATGTTATAAAAAAAAAAAGAAGAAAAAAAAACCCCTCACTACTCCCATCTGTTGACCTGTTAATGGATTTACTTTACTCTTGTACATTCTTCGGGGAAAGCTACTGAACAAATTGCAAGTCGTAAATGACGTGATTGTCAGAGATCAGAAATAAGGTGGTTGTGGCTCGTCTTGTTGAAAAGAACACTGGGTACCTGCTGGACGATGCACTCAGACTGAAAATGGAGTGATCATTAAAAACCTGTGATTTTCAATCTTTTCCTGTCTGCTGAATTTCCCCAACTGTTTTCTTGTAATGCAAAGCTCCCACTTTTTACATTGGGCTTCTGTGGACAAAAATAAACATGTTACAGCAATAAGAAGTTCTACTACCTGATGTGACCAACATCACGTGTGACATTGACATGGGTGTTGACCTACAGGCAACCACAGTCCTTATTTGAATTTGTGTCAGATATACATTATACGACCGATATGGGATGTTTGTGGCCGATATAGATGTTGGGGAGGCGGAAAAAATCTATTCCGATATAGCGGCGGATATATTTCTTTGATTTATGTTTGCGCCGTAGAGATAGATATAGATAAACACATTTATTGCACTGATTCCTCAAATGAAGTTATCAAAGACTTGTGGAAAATACATACAGTATAATGATAAGTTGGTCACTCAACATCTTCTCTGGAAGTTGCATATTATACCTTTTTAAATATGATTATATTTTAATGACAGTGTGGCAGGTATGATATATATGCCTGTCACCAGGGCAGATAACATAAACATTATTATTTAAAAAGAAAAGGCAATAATTAATTGCATTTGCAAAATGTCTCAAAAGCCCAGGGGCCCACGATAAAAACCTAACTGACATTTTGGAAATGTCCGACACATTTCAAACTTTATCCAACACTTTTCTTGGGTTGTGTTGTTTAAAGTCAGTCCATCAACAAAGTCTTTATTCCTATATTTTAGAAACACATTAGAGGGACATGCCTGACGTTAATGTCGCAGTTGGATGGCAGCATTGAAAAGCAATCCCATCACTTAGTTCTTAATCGTTCCAAACTTTCTTTTAGGGGTCAGATCACTTGGGGGGTTAGCTGCTTCTTAAATTATCCAGCTGCTACTTTTGGTGCAGCCTGATTTCAGTTGTCAATGATAAACCAATCTGTGGGTTTTGAGAGCTGGGCCCTCCGCCAGGAAGCATCTTTGTGGTTTAACAGCTTTCCTGATCAGTACTCGGGCCAGAACCTAAAAGTATTTTGTTTTTTAATTTTAACCTTTTTTGAAAAAGGGTAAATCTGGATATAACAAAATCCCCCATTTACAAATTGCATTTCTGCATCTGTTCCATTTCCCTGTTGATTTTTGGCCCTTAAAGGTTATTATTGTTTCCAGTACATTTCCATAAATTATGCACTATCTCACCAACACCAAACAAATACACTGAATACCACAATTGATGCACTAATGGCATCAGGAACTGTTTCGACAGATAATGTAACTTTATTTTGGGAGGCTAATGTGACCACTTAGATTGCAGAGTTGACCTGGCAATAATGGATAATGGACCCACTCTAGTTTGTTACCAGGACAAATAGTGGTATAACTGTCATTGCATAAAAATTTAATACTTAGTAATTGTGAAATCAAATTCACATCAAGCCAGATTCTTTTTAGTGAAGGCTAGTTTGCAATCCCACACTACATGGTCTGAAAATCACCTCTCAAAAATCCTCACATTGTGGTCTTTCTTTGAAACATTGTAATCAAGTGGACTAAAAGTGTTGCCACTTTTAAAAATGATGCAAACATGCATGATCTTTATTTCTTCTTCTGCACCTTTCCACTAGAACCTCCTGTGACTTCTGTATATCCTCCAAACTATCAATCACAATAGTTAAGTTAAACTCATCCATGATGCTCTCCTAAAAAGCAAAACTAAATTAAAATCCTGTTAATGTTGAAATTGTTTTACTCCATTTATGAACCTCACTTTGATCAAAGAGAATAAATGCTCTATAATTAACTGAGTGTTAACTTTCTAGTCGAGCCCATTCTTGTATGGGTTTAATTGCACTTTGTAAGCGATCCACAGCTTTCTGTGGAGTGTATTCTGAGAAAGAAAACTACTGTAGCAAGTTGATCATCAATACTCACAATACAGTAACCAGGTCGATCCAGGAAGTTGTGATGTCATGATTGCATGGAGTGGTTGAATTTTTACATGGCCTTGCAATTTTGTTCATTAAATGCAACGTTTCTGCAAAATTTACCGAACACCAAAAGGTTTGTCAATGGGTCTGACATTAATCAATGTTCTCTGAAATTTAAGCCTTTATAGCTCTTCATGCAAATAAAGCACATTTTGTTAAAATTGTTGTACCCTGGAACCTGTTTTGGTAAGGCGAGTAAGAACACTAAAAACAGAAATCCCCTTGTTCCTGCGGTGTATACGAGACATTTTAGGCAGCAATTATCACAAGAAAAAGCCAGAAAAATCCTTGAGGAACTGAGTATCATACACTATAAACTTTTAGCTGTATCATAGAATGTCAAGAGTAAATTAATCCTAAGCATGTTGATTAAGATCACTTATGCTTTGCAGGAGGTAAATCAGAACCCTCACTGTGTAATCATCATGAAGCATTTTAAGAATCAATTAAATGAGAACTAAGGGCTCCCAGCAGCCTTTGAAGCAAACCTTTTGGAGTGACTTAACGTGGCTATTATGTGTAAAATCCTTAATAATATTTCACCATTTTTCCTTTTTCTAATCTTGTCTTGTGTAACTGCATAATCAGACCATCTTTGCAAAAGTTCAATGCACCTGTAAACAAAATGAAGATGTTTTCACAGGAAACATGATTATGTGTTTGTGTGATTGAAAGTCATAAATCACCTGGTAATACCCCCTGTCAACATAAACTGAAGTAAATGGCTGGTAATTGGGGCTTTTATGGCCCAGTCTCAGGCTGCCAAAAGTGCGGGAGCAGATTAAATTTGGAGAGTCTGATTTGGAAACAATAAGCTGTAATTAGGAGAATGTCATTAGGCATTAGCGTACACTTGCCGAGCAAATAAGAGCCAGATATGAAATTTCTACCAGTGGTGCGTTTTGAAAGTGTTAACTTGGGACCAAACATAGTTACTTTATGACACTTAAATTAAGAAGTGCATCTATGGTTAAGACAATGAATTGAGCACAATAAAGCATGCTGCAGTAGTAAAAGAAGAAACAATTGTTGAATTCTCTTTTGGCGTACAGCTCAAGAGAGAACCAAACCCGTCATATAGTTCTTCCACAATACCATTATGTCTGAAAGAAGGATTTTGCAATAACGCCAGATTAGCTCAGTTAGCAGGTGCCCCATGTTCTGTACAGAGGCTACAGTCTTGACGTCAGTAATGTGAGTAACTGTAATTTGTTACTTTCCACCCTGTTACTGAGTTCCTTTTTTTGTGTATTTTTGTGGGGGGGATACATAATACTTTGTTTCATTTTGAATAGCATCCATTGAGTTAGTAAATCTAAAACTTAACTGACAAAAAATGAGAACCAAGCTTTCTTTCAACTATGTAAACTTGCCCGCGTATTGGCCTACGTGTACCAGATGACAATCAGGAACACAACAAATCACAGAGTAAAAGGTGCATGCTAGTGCGTGAATGGGAAGATTGAGATGAATCATTCAGATCAACATGTGTGTAAATGAACTGTAATCTAGATTTACAAACCTATTATCTGAAGTTGTAAATGCAGTGTGCGTCAGCATCAAATATAACACAAGTTATAGTTACTTTATGGACAAATCTCATGGTGCTGATGCATTTGCCATTATGACAAGTTCTCATGATATTTTACAGACCAAATAAGGCAAGCACAAATAGTTACATCAAGTCAGCCACCCATCGTTGGACCAACCCATCTCAGTCAAGTCAAGCAACAGTTGTTAGTTTGTCCAAAGATGTGAAACATCCTTATTGCTGTTCTGATTTTAGTGTTTGCATTGTCTGCTCCAAAGATGATGTAAATCTTTGTTGTTCCATTAAGACATTGTTATTTTGGACTTAAGTGAGAGGTAAATATTCAGGTTAATGATAATAAATACTAATGAGATTATTGCAGCTTTTGGACGACCTTACATTCAGATCATGTTGCAATGCCATGAGTGTTTCTTGACCAAAAATAAAATGACTGAGAGAGCACTACTGAAAATGCATTCCCATAATTTGATGTTGCTGAATGCTCAAAATGAAATCCCAAGAGGATATAATGCACCTCATTCAAGCTGTGGGAGAAATCACAGCACACATGGGAAAGAAGGAGGCCAGAAGAACCTTTGGTAGAATGAAGGAGGATCAGGAGGGGAAAGGTCTGTGAGGTCAGGGACTCGTTGCATTGTTTCCTTGCATGCTCCAGTTCCAGCCGTCATCCCAGCTCTTTGTTTCAGCCTGAGCTCATGGGGATGTCTGGCTCCTGGACACCGTGGCCCGGGGCTGGAAACTCAAGGGGTCAGTGGATTTTCCAAACCACTGCCCTGCCTTACAGTGGAAAAAAAAAAAAAAGAAGCTCCACTGTACACATTCAACAGGCGTCATAGCTCAGATTGAGCTGTCATGCTCAGGCACTGCTGATGGCCAACAAGATGGCTGAACGAGCCATCAGGCTAGCGATTGAAGAAGTGCTCTGATATGATGCTTCAGTAAATATACCCACACAGAAATGTAAAAATGCTCCATAAGAAGTGGAAATCGTTTTATTGGAATTCCTACATCGTTTCCGGTACAGAAGATTGATCGGCTATATTTTCTTAGGTTTCATAGACACACTTGTCATGAAGGGAAACGTCTCCTGAGCTTTTGTTAAATTGGTACTGAGAATTTGCGAGTGGTTTATTACCCATGTGTCTTACTCTCGAGTGACACAAAATAAAAGACAAATCCGAGAGGTAATGCAATGATAAACTGCAGAGGAAATAAGACGAAGGAAAGTTCTCACAACTATTCATCACATTTTAGATTTAGACCTAGATCTATAAAATATTTGATCCCAAAAAAACCCACTTTGATTCAGGAAGTACGACAGACACAAATAACAGTTAATTTTCCTCATACAGATGAATAAAAAACCTCAATGTAACATGCGTTCTCAGTCTCACAATACTATTCGATGCACAAAAACAAAAGTGTTCAAAAGAATCACCAACATGGAACAGTTGCTTTCAAATCCATCCTTCTCAGAATCCATCATTGAAACGAGACAGTCCACGAGGACGGAGTTGGTTCTAACAATCTGACTTTGTCACCAGATGCAGCATGGAAGCCGCAACCCACAGCGATAAAGACCTTTTAGAAATCCATTGTTGTCACAGTGTGAGCTGTTTAGGTGACATTTGGGAGAAATACTGTGAAGGCTATTTTGAGCATCAGTCAGTGAAGCTCCTCAGCATGCAGGAGGAGGGGAGGGTTTAAGTGAGCCATCAGAATCTGAAAAAAAACATCTCCGGGATGGGGCGGAGAGTCTCTGGAGTTCAGTGTTGCAGGATGTGTTCATTGTAGACTCCCCTTCAAAGGTCTGAAACGATTCTAGATAAAGTTAGCCTGGTTCCACGAGCTGATCAATATTTAAACATTTGTGAACATCTGGTGGAAGTTGGTCGTTAGCTAAGGGCTACAAATAACTTAAAAGGCTATAGCTTGATTTTAAATAGATTAAAACTACATAAGGTAAAAACATGTTGCTGCTTCCATGTGTCTTTGCATGGATGGAGACTTGTGTGGTGTGCATTTACTTCATGTTGTCCCTTTTTTTTTTCCCTTGTCGCAGTGGGACAGTTTTCACACCAGTGTTAGTTCTCCCACAACACCAACAAATACTGGTGTAGGCATCTTTCAAATGGCTTCCCCGAGGCTACACTGAACAGATGCTCTGATGCCGAGCTGCTTCGCTCTCCGCTCATATTGTGATGGTGTGTGCAGAAACATGCCTTTTTGGAAGGATGAAAACATAGCCATCAACATCTTGAAAAACAAATGTGGGACTCTTGTGTAAACGTTTAATGGTTCAAAAACGTAGTTACAATGCTGTGAATAGGCTCCATGGGGCAATCAATAGAAAATACATGCCACACTGACATTTACATCCCCTTGAAAACACAAACACATGTCCATGCTAGTGACCGTACATATGGTTTCATACAGAACCCTATACTGTTTACAAGTAAGGATATATGAAGATCATGTTTCAGACGCTGACTCACTTAATGATCATGATGTCTTTGTTTGGTACAGTTACTTATTCCGGTTGTTGACTGATTAGTAGATCCTCTTGTTAGATGTCATTTGATTGTAGAGTTGAGGTCTGTTGTATAGCTTTAAAGTTCTTCATCTTCTTTCCATTGCCAAGCTCAAGTAAAGATCCTCAGACCCTTATGGGCAGAGTAGTCCAAGGTCAAGCCGTGTGCCCAGCGTACCGACTGAGCCATGGTTTTGACTCCATTCTTCTAGTGGTCAGGCCAGTCATGCTTGTTAGCGGGAATCGCAAAGTTGAGATACTCTTTGTTGGATTCGACTGACGTCCTCCCCGTTGCAGTATTGACACAGAGCATCCATTCATTCTTTGCCAAAGTATAATCCACCATCAAATGCATAACAAGTGTATGTTGTACTCATCTGCTAAACTCTGCTCCATGTTTAAAGTGTTCCATCAATAGTGTGAGTGAATCAGATTTTTAGATGGCGGTGAAAAGTGATGCGTAATTCATGGTGCTATCAGCAGCTGTAATGTGTCCTTTGTTAATTCACCCCTGGGTGTACAATAATTCATACAGATTGCACAGACGTTGCCAACTGTCCTCTTGCCCCCTCTGCCCCCCCCCCCCCTTCTGATTGTTGGACACTCAGGGGTTTTATGGATCGCTCCACTACACAACAAAGCCAAGGGTACACGGCAGGTTCCAGTCATGTCAGCTCTCGTCATCGTATTCTTCAAACTGCTCTGGTTCGTGCCCGGTCTGACCCGGCTGCTCCGTCCAAGACACTCAGACAGTCTCAGTGCCCGCCGCAGTGCTTCACTCCACTATTAACATTCTGATTGCTGTCGTGTTTCGTTTGCTTTGCCCAGCACTTTGTTTCCAAAAAAAAAAAAAACGAGAGAGAGCGAGAGCGGCCTCGGTGCTGACCTTTCCATTCGCAGAAACGCTGCAATCATTCACAAATCACACTACTAAGTGTAAAATATCCAAACTGTTTGATATTGCAGGCCGAATAAAACGACTCGCTCTTCTCTCCTGCAATTATAGGAAAAGGTCAGTGCCATAACTGATGTTGATTGTCCTACTTCACATTATCCAGTGTTTGGCCCATAAAATATCAGTATGGACCGTACTGTGTGACATTTAGTCTTTTTTTTATTTTTTACACTAAAAGAAATGGCTTGTTTTTGCGGTGGATGCCCAGTTTGGATTTTCATTGAAGTGAATATTTGATGGTACATTTGGCTCAGGTATTATCCAGACATTTATGATTTTGAGGGATATTAGTGGGGCTCAGTCCATGACAGGGGGAATTACCCTTACTTGTAATTTTGTATTTCTTTGCAAATGTAGCCCATGAAATCAAGGAAAGAGGAGGGAAGGAAAAACAAATTACATTTAGCCATGGCAAAAAAAATGTGGCATTCACCAAGGTTGACTATCCAGTGTTTCTTGCATGAATTAAGTTCTCGGTTGTGGGTAAATAACACATCCTTCTTGCATAAGAAAAATAAAATCTCTGTTGAAGTAAGCAACCCTTTTTCTGACTTTCAAAACCGGACCAGATGTCTGTGCTGTATGCTATTCAGGCTTTGCTTAGTGTAATATTATCTCCTTCATATCGTGCCACATATGTATCCTCACAGTATACTTCATGTGTCAGGACAAGTCATTTTCTGGACACATTTCAACACCCACAGACTGCCGATAGCTTGAAACGTCATATGGCTCGCTGTCGATTTCCGTGGCCTTTCAGTGTGTTTGTTTGTTCCTCCTTCCCGGTATCACAGCTTTCAACATTCACAGCAGACACCTGTTGCTTTTGTTTGGCCACCCAGGGGTGGTGAGGTAGGTGGCGTCACCTGCTACTGTGACGTCAATGCATAATCTCGGATATGATGGCGTCTGTCAGTCAAGCCATGGAGATAGAGACTCGTGATATTTCTTAGGCTGGCTGCCAAAAATAAGTCTGGAATGATCTTTATGAGCACCAAACACTTTGTGGTGTCACCTCTTGTTTAAGCCATGATGTCTCTTTTTCTTTTAATACATGAGTAGAACACAGAAGATGGACCGTTTTGTGTTGTTGGCATATAACTTTGACCAGGTTTTACTGAGTTAAATGAAAAATGTTGAGTTATGCAGCTTATTATATTGTTCCCCTGCTGAGCAAGAGAGACACAACTAGACTAGACTAGATTAGAACTGTATCATCTGCATGGTGGAAACTCGAGTTACCACATCATGAAATGAGCACAGAAATGTATGTACTAACAAAATTCTGCAAAAGTAATAGTTATCAGAAAGTTTCAAAATCAGCAGAAGTAAGAAGTACCGACAACTTGCATAACTAAAGACAGGTCTCGCAATACTTTTTATTTATATATTTATTACTTTGAGGTTCATTATAAGGCTTTTTATGCCTTTTCTGAAAGTTGATAGAGCAGTAAATTGAGGTGAGAGTTGGGAATGAGGTGCAGGAAAGGAGGTCTGACTTGAACCCAGGCTGCCCACTTGTAGGACTAAACCCACTGTATTTGAGGTGCAACCAAACCACTAGGCCAACCAACACACCCCCACAATACTTTTAGACGTTCAAGTAGGAACAGCCCCAAACACCTTGTTACATCAATAGTCTCGAACTCTGTGAATTAAAGCTCCTGTGAGGAGTTTTTTGTTAAGTATCAGAGAGACTAAAATGAATACTGATGCTTCTTTATGAGCTAAAAAAGCAATCAACACCACCAGCGAGAAGATTGATGATTTCTATATAGTATTTTTTAAAGCTTTCAACTCATGTTGAGGGGTAACAGACAAAGCCAAATATTCAGAGTGAGTGATATGTTTGACTGATAAAATACAGCAGGATGAACCTTTTTCTTACAAAACAGCGCTTACAAATGTACAGGAGATCAGAAAAAAGATGAGATATGCAGCTTTGTCCACAGAGGGGCGCCTAAATCAACATGAACCAAACGTTCCTGAATGCCATACAACTGACATACAGATGTTACCAATGTATTAATGTCATTTAAACAGTGTCACCTCATCTGTCTCCGTCTATTTGTGAGAGACATACATGTAACTTTTGCGTCTTTCACACGATGCAGACTTATGAAACATGAATGAACCGATCTTAGTGTCTTTCTTCAGCATGGTTTGAATATGACTGAAGATCTGCGCAAACTTTCGATATATCTGTCATGTATAGCAGGAATGTTTCAATTCATTTTAATTCTGTTTGCCCCTGCTGGTCATTTGAGATAATTGAATTTTTGCTCTTGATTTTTCACTGTATTTTCTGACTGGTCATTTTAAGTCATGTGACTCAGTTATGAGACTCTAGTTGGAAAGCATCCCTTGTAAGTTTATTCACAAGAACAGATCTATACAAACTATTTGATATATTTGATGCACTTTGTATAGTTTAAAGACAGATAATTTACAAGCTAAAATGCTAATGTTTAAGATAGCATCCTTTTAATTGGTGCTTGTTTTATTTTGTATTTTTTCAGTTTTACAATGAAAGAAGCTTCATGAATATGACGACAACAGTAAAGCATTTTGAATTTACTCCAGCCTCTCATTTCTCGAAGTCTGTTAGCTCTCTGTCAATTTTTGTACAGACACATACATTGAGCACAGAATAGTATCAAAAAACTTTGACAACCCTTCACTCTTTGCACTTCTCATCAGCTCTGTGGTGGTAATATTCATTATTGTAGTCCAATATTCTTTGCAAAATGAAACCGGGGAGATTTCGCAAATTTTCCTGATCAGGCCACTTTCTACACGTTTCTTAAGGTCTCCCAATCAGCACATCTCTCACCTTGAGGCATGCTGAGGCGGGTTAAGAAGAGGTTGACAAAATGTCTCTGAAGTTCTCCCTGTCATAATGAAACTCGGGCACATAATTAACATCTCATCCTTCCATCGGAGAGCATTACAGAGCTCCTCTAAACTCGTCTGTACATTAAGTCATATGGGCTTAAGTGTCACTCACAATCCATAATGAGCACGGAAATTGCCGGTGGCCTATTATCAAACGGCTTTAAATAAGTTGCTTGAACATTCAGCATGAACAAACTCTCCAGTGTGCATCCCAAAAAATCATAAATATTCATCTGAAGCATCTGAAGTTGAGTGGTGGCTCATTGGGTGTTTAGTTATGCACAGTGGTAATACATGAGGTGTTTGTAAAGAAGAGAGGAGATGCGGCTCTTGACTGTCGAGGCTGGGACGTTTAACAGGTATAGTTCTGCTCTTATCATTAGTGGTACACATAGTGGGAGTGGCAGGAACTGGTGTGAGTACAGTCTTTTTTAAAGGTTACTTCTGCATTAAGTGAGCAAAGAAAAAAAAAAAAGAACACTTAGAACTGAAATCTTTTTGGTTTTTGTGTTTAACATTCACAGCTACTCATTGTTCACCGAGCTCCAAAATCATGACTGCCCTTTCGGGTCACGCTGGCTCTTAAGAATCCACCAAATGCATCTGCCTTTGGCTGACTTTCGATATATATATATTTTAATCAACTAAATATTTTCATATTGAAGTTTATAGAAATCATATTTTTCTTATTCCAATTCTCATTCATAGAGTTCACCTTTTGGTCAAAAATGTGAGTTTCTCTATGCTTGAGCTCTAATGTCAGAGTATTTTCAAATCTTATTTTGACCAGAAATTATAAATAATAGCAACTATGTTTACCTCTAGTGATCAGCCAGTCAGATCTTTCATTTTGAAATATATTGTCTGCAAGGTTTCAGCCTTCACCCAACCACCATGACCTGAATAATGTGGTGATAAAAGGACTGAAAACTGAGCTGGTAGGCTCAGCGTTTTCTTCAGTCTCGCTATTGCTCATTTTAGCTGCGTTTCCATTCAACTTAAGAATTAAGCTGTGTAAAGGAAAAAAATGGTCTTTTTCACCAGAGCAAGTGTGGGGATCAAACAGTCCCAATGTGCGTAAACCATCTCAAAGTGGCCTACAGGATTTACTATGTAAAAATATAGACCATCATAAACTATTACCATAACATTGAAAACAACTCACAGTTCTTGACAAGTAAATTGTTCTCCAGAATATGGAAGTAGTCTCCTCAAAATGAATATGTCTCCTTACCTTGACAAATAAAACCTAAACTCTCTGCTCAGTGCATTTTGAGTAACGCTGGGGACTGACGCTTGTCCGGGAGTTGGGTTTTTGTCTTACTTAGTGACAGAGTTCATTTAAATTGAAGCCGAGACATGTGACAGGCAGCAGCTGGGTGTTCTGCATTTGTTCGAGTCGGTGAAAAACTTGATCTGTGATAAACTGAAGACGACTCTCAGCTCTATCATTCTGCTTCTTGCAGTCGCACAGAGTGCCGCGGTGCTTTGTGTCTGGCTGTAAAGGTATCTTCGCCCGTGCGAGGGGGGTAATTATGATGAAGTGATTGACGTTGCTCCTGAGTGGGACTTGGTGCTGATGGCATGTTCCATTCACCGATGTCCCCGGTAGAAGTGAGGGCTCGATGGAGGTGGCTGAGAGATGACGTTAATGGATGCTGCAAAGGATAGAGTCATAGTGACAGATGTTGGTGTTCAAGTTGTCCGTGAGGTAGCTCTGCTTAATCATCCACCACCTGTAGGCTTTCAGAGAAGACAAGAAACTGAGGGTTGTGTGTGAGTGTGAGTGGTGCCAAAAAACATTATGTGAAAAGTCTATGAATCACTTTTTAAACCTTTTTTTTTTTTTGTGTTCCACCTCTTTGTTCTGTCAAATGTTTTGTGACAGAACTTGCATCCAAGCTGCCCTATTTTTCACGAAATCAATCTAATTGGTTAAACGTATCAGAGAATTAGGTCGTGATTTCTCATTAAGGATTTGGTGGTCCTTAGGCTAGACCAGCTGAGAACCACTGATCTAAAAGAAGACAATGAGCAGCTCATCACAATGACTTTGAAAACCAATCATATTGTTTGCTTTTGGTTCAAACATTCAGCATTTCAATTACATGCATTTTATTCTGTCACTAGACTAACCGGTTACTCAGTTTTTTTCTGGTCCAACATAGATACTTAAAAGATTAACATGTATTTTGGCGTATTGGCTTCCTGAGAAGAGAGAGTGAAGTCAAACTCGCCCATCGTTTCTGAGCTCTGTGTTCACACTGATGGGATGCTGCTTCCATCAGCTTGCTTATAAGTCACTCAGATGCTCAAGCATGTTTTTCTTGGTGTGTGTGACCCCCTCAATTAACCTCTTAACCATTAGCGCTGCCACCAAGTTTGGAGGGGCGAGATGGCTCCGCCCACTCTGGGATGATGTTTCTTGGGGCGTAATGATGGAGTGTCTTCACAAGAGTACAACTGACTGAGAACCAACAGACTTTACAAACCAAAGAAAATGTTTTTTTTGGCCTAAAAAATGTGTTGCTGAATTTTGTTGGATGTTTCTCAGCACTTATCTGCCACCCTCCGTCTCACAGACACTTAGCTGGTGAATTAGGAAGGGAGGGGCAGGGGAAGTGTGGAGGCAGGAGGGGTGGGAGGGGTGGGAGGAGCTGGGGGATGGAGGAGGTGTGTCCAAAGAGAGCATTTGTTTTGGTCTGAAAATGTTCTCTGAAAGTCTCATAGTGAGCCTTTAAGAGTCCCCCATTATTCCAATTGTACCCAATAATCTCATACACAGATTACCTCACATCATTTATACTTGCCAATATCACATCATATTCCTGAAGTCAGTAGGTGAAGTTGAGATGAAGAATCTAGGTACTCGTTCTTCATGGACTTTTTGTGTGAAGCCATATCTTATACAGATGACTGGGCCTCTGTTTTTGTAGTATCCTGGCCTCTTCCCAGGTTGTTTTACTGTTTTCATATTTTCAAAGTACACCTTATTTAAAGCCCCATATGATATTGCTTTAAAACATTTCTGCTCCTGATTTTCTCACCATTAAGCAGTGTGGGATATCAGGGGGAATGGTCACCAGATATGTGAAGTACATTCAGTAACACTTCCATGGCCTTTTTTAAAAGCACTGCACATATCACCACAGCTTAATACCAGACACTGCAGGATGCAACACAACAAGCCAATCGCACCTTATCTTGTGGTTAAACTTTAAACAGTGTTTGACCATGGTCGTGTTTGTGAGCACATACGGGATTTTTGCAGGAAAGAAATTGCCAACTGTGGACAGAAAATTAAACTCCCCGGGCGAATCTGCCTGCATTCTTACTTAGAGAATGAATATTTCATTTGGAGCTACCGGCAGCATATTGGGAATAGCCTGCTAAAAGAAATGCGAGGGAACAGGCAGGGTGGTTCTATTTAAAGCTCCATAAACACGACCCTGATAGAGGCTGAGGCTACTTTGTGAAGAAGTTCCCAGGCAATAGAAGCTATTTTGACCAGATTTTCCCTCCTGGGGGGATTACATTCCACTGTTGATCCCCCGATGATGGATTACAATCCTCAAGAAGAGAACGTTTTTGTTGACAATTTACTTCTCTTATATGGAACATTATTCCTGTGTCAGAGATAAGAAACCATATATTTCTCTGCCAACCAAAGAAACAGCTGCCATAACAAGCTTTGCATTAAACACTCCATAATAGGAAATTCTTCCGGTGTTTACACACTTAAACGTGAGTTCAGGAGTCGTGTGTTGGATTGCTGGGCCTATAAAAACAGTTTAATCGTGTTTTCTGTGGCACTTCAGGACTTTTGTGCACTCAGACAAAATAACCCCTGTTGATGTTGAAGTGGCAACTTTAAATTTACAGAGCCTGCCGTACAGTTGGGTCTAAGAGTTTGATGGATGTGGCTTTTTACCAAGCACTTAGGACCTTTTGCACAGGAACAGGGTTTTGTTGCATTATGGGAAATTTAGGATGTTTTTTTGCTCGACTCTTATGCCATCCTGGAGATTTAAAAAGTGAGTCAATGTCTGCTGCATTCCTTTTGACTTTCTAATTAATTATTTTGTTTTTTATATGGCGCCAAATTAAAGTTATCTAATGACCCTTAAAAAGAAGAAAGCACATCGAAATTGTTATCTGTGATAATATGTGGAGATTTTTGTCAACATTTTTGTAGCTCATTCTTCTCAAACGTTGGGGTTGCTAGCCCCAAGCACAAACCGTCTACCTGTTATCTTCCAGGTAATGGATTACAGTCTCATACCACACGAGGCCAGACAGGTTGTGGGTCGTGTACACAAGATGTCTCGGCACGGCGAGCCCAGCACACTCCTGCGATACTGTGAAGTGAAAACTGCAACCAAAACAAGCATTTCCTACCAGCAGTGTGAGATTATGTAGAGAGATCCAGCATTAACCCTCCATGAACAAGCACTAGGCAACAGTGGCAGGAAGAAAAAGGAACCAAAGTTGCACTGCAGTGTAAGACGCAGTCTGTTTTTGGGTGTCCCCTAGAGGGAGAAAAACACTTTTCTATAGATATTCATTATTGAAACCATAAAGAAGTTATGTCAAAACTATTTAAATAGATTTTCAATGAAAGACATTTAAAACACATCAAATGATATCTTACTTCTGTCTTTGCTTCCTGACTTAGTGCAGTAATACTTTTCTTGTTTACATTAAACTGTTTTCCTGTGTGACATTTTCATTGCACAGAGAGAAGTCCTCAGCATGCTGTGCAGCTCTCTCTATTTCTATTGGTTGAGTAAAGTTGTTGAGCTCAGCCAAAGCTAACATTGATAGTTGTGACGGTTGCAGCAGCCATGATGGCATCAGTCATAAAGTCTAAACTAGATCAAAGCGTCTTTCTCTGGATAATGAACCTTAACAACATAACATACCATATCTTTGCATTTTAAATTGGTATATTGGTTGAACCAGTGCACAGAAACAACCAACTTTTCAGGGGGAAAAAAAGGATTAAAAAGTGCGTCTTGTACAATGAATAGAGAATAAAACAACAGATAAAAATGCACTGTAAAATATCCATCCATCCATCTATACCACTGGAAATGATGTCTCATTGAAATAGATGCATGGGCTCTTTAATAATGTGTTTTAAGCAGGTGTTAAACATTACAATCCATGTTAATGACATTGTTTACATTAACATCCTAATTTGAAGCTTATTAAGGGTTTAGCATTTCCCTGAACTCTCTCAATGAAATGAAACCAGCACACGTCTGCCTGTGTGTATAATCCATGAGCACGCAGCATGCAATGTGTCCATAGTCCCCAACAGCGCTTCTTCTTAAATTGTTGTGGCATTTTTGACAGCAATTATTTCCAAGCAGCGCACCATAAAATTACCATTAAAATGGCTTCAAACGACATGACACAATTTTTCTGTTGGTTTGACTTTTTTTTAAGATGGAGGAAAAAAAAAAAAACAAGACGTCCTCACATTGGCTGGTGCTTTTACTTCACATGAATAAATAATGAAACCCATTCCTTCCATTTGGCGAAGCAGTCGGCGAATGAAGCTCGATGAATGGTGAGAAGCATGTACAGTTACAGGATGAACATCTGCAGTCTGACGTCACACACTCAGCTTTTCTCTCTCTCTCACTCTTTCATCACTCCGTTCACCGAGCTACCTGTTCTTCTCCTGAATTATAGATTTAGTGGTTTCCTATCATAGTTTTCAGCTTTTTTTTTTTTTTACGAGGAATGTGTTTTCTTGATGCTCGTTTTTGTATGACAGTCGCAAAAGAGAAGCATCTTGTAGCCACTCAAAAAGAGAGGAAATAAAACAGGTGGAGATGTCTGCTTCTGTTTTTCATATCCAAAACTTTACATTTTTCTCAAAGGCGCACTTCCTGTCACAGTGATATGTGTGGATTAGTGGGGAAACTTAGCAGACTGCATGAGAATATTCCGCCATGGGGGAAAGACATTTCATTGCATTGAGAGATTAGTGTGCTACGTGCCTCAATCACTCACTCTTTGTCAGGATAAATATTCCCCGTGTCTGGAGGCCAAGCGGGCGGATGGAATCAGTGCTTCACTTTTTTTTTTTGCCGTGCCCGAGATGCTGCTGGGTCTCGTACCAAGTCATTACCGTAACACTGTGGGGGGAAAAGTTATGCACAGAGACGACTTCCTGAGAGCCCTCGCTGGGCCTACCGGACAAAGCCACTAGTGTGAGGGTTATTTCAGGTCGTTTGCTTTTTGCCTGTTTAGCATGGGAATCGTCACTTCAGCTTACTTTAACCGACTTAATTACCCTGACACCCTCCAGTCCCCTGGAATTTATCATCTTCATCCAAGTCCGGGGAGTGCAACTAAAGCAATACCATCACTTGGGCCAAACCAATAGCTTATTGATTGGCAGCCTATATAGTAAAGAGACATGTCTGCGCCGTAATGGAGTGGGACAGTAGAGTTTGTCAGGGAAAAGGGAGCGGCTCCTGCTGCTTTTCTCTTCCTCTCTTCTTTTAAAAAATCCAAGCTAAAGTTAATGAGAGGCAAAAGGTTCCCCGCCGCACATTTCTAATTGCCCTCATGTTGGCGTGTAAAATGGCCGAGAGCAGCAATTTATTGGCTAAATCAACATAAGAAGGAAAGCGGTCAAGGACTGCCAAGCCGCTGAGGCCCACCAACAGCGAGCTTGATCATTAGTCTGCGACTTTTGATGACCTGGCATCCAGACGATCACAATGAAACTGTGCAGAGAGAAGTTCTGATGTGACCCGCAGCTACAGCCCGGTCCCAATGTAGTGATTAACTGCTGGGATAGCAGTTTCTTTATTGCATATCTTTTATTCATGAATTCACTGATAAATATCTCCCAAATTTTGGGCGGTTGGTGATCATAACTTTGTGGAACTCACTTTTGGCATATATTGGCAATATGTGATTATTAAAGCTACTGTGAAGAGCTTTAGTCTGGTTTTCAAACTAGATTGAAATTCATTTGAATGCCTCTCTATATGGCCTACAAAAACGTGTGAGACCATAAGCGACAAGTTTGATGATTTCAGTGTATTTATGGCCAATGTCTGAAACTGCTCCCATGGGGTAGGTGTCAGATGAAGTGACAGCATCATTGACAGCATGATAAAGACGCAGCCTTTTATTAACTTTGCCATGGCAAAGAGTCTCAACGAGTGATATACGCTTAACTGTTAGAAGAAAGCAGGTTGAGGCTTTTTGAAAAAAAAAGGTCAAATCAGCAAAGCTATGGCTTTGTCGCCAAGCCAACTGAAGCTAAAAAAAATGCATTCATTTAACAGTTTTGTTTATTAGCTTGTGTCGTTCATACGAGTGTGTGTGCATATGGTGGGGTGTGCCTTTGTATGTGGGCACTGCACCATCTTTGTTTCATCTCTGACACTATACAGGGTATCATTGGTGGTATTGTTAAAATTAAATGTGCAACGATTCTGTTTGTTTAAGGAGCCATGGTGGATGTGTACACAAAGGGGAATCCTCAACACATGCAGATACCGTTAAATGTGCGTCTTTGCTTATTGTTGGTTTAAACACATCATATAATGAAGATTATCATCTCAAAGGGCCACGCTGAGAATGCAAGTCTGCTACTTTTTTTTTTTTTTTTTTTTTACAGCCAGCCTCTGTAGAAATAAAACTACCTCCAGCACTTCCCCTTCATGAAATTTTTATACTTTTATGCTGCGACTGCCAACTAACTGTGCGCCACAAAATTAAGTGAAATTATACACAATCAAATTTGCACAGCTGGCAGCGGGGACTGAGGAAAAGGGTTGTGGATAGTGTTGGCATGGAAAATAGAACAAAAATGCTTGTTTTTTTTTCTTTCTTGGTTTTAAGAGGTATCACACTTGGCAGAAGTAAAATGTCAGTCAGCTCTCAGTTTGGCTGTGATTTCAAGTTTTTTTTTTTTTTTTTTATCTTAAAATGCATATTTTAAGAAGAGCCGGTGGTATTTCACAACGTCTTTGGAAAAGACAGCCCTTTCTTCTGAAAACTATAAAAATATATTATATAAAATATTCAGATGAAAGCCCCATAGATTTACAGTTGTATGTGAAATGGACATCTCAGGTTGAGTGGTGACTGTGATCAAACAGCTAGCCCGCTTGTATGGCTGCACAACAAGGAGCAGCGACAAGCAGCAGTCAGTCACTCTGAGAACCAGCTCTTTGTCAAAGAGAATAATCCACAGTCTGTCTCAGATTCTGCAGAAGGTTTTTGGTTTGGTATTCAATGTTTTTCCTGACGTGAAACAGTGGGTATTGATCCATATAAAGAAAACAGATGCTAGTTGTCTAACTGTTTCCACATGCTCTCCTTAACATTTCTCGAAAATTTCAGGCAGGCTTGCCCGGAAATCTTCTTGAGACTCCCAACAGCGGGAGACTAACCCTGTCAAATGGGAATGAGGAGGGTGTCTCAGGAGGCAGGAAATGAAGTCAAACGTCAACATAGAAATGGAGTGTGACGCTATGTTGTACATTTTTGCCTTTTCTATCAGTGCAAAGTGTAGTTTGAGCATCTTTATAGCGTCAACAAAAGAGTGGAGAAGAACATACTGGCGACATGAAAACATAACGAATTACAGTCATGTTGTGCTTGGAAATCACAGCAATTGCCCGCCGCTGGCAGGACATAAACATCATCACCCCTCCAATTCGCCCACGTTGAATCCTTCTGATCATTACCTGCTGCTCTCTTACATGAGCTTGTCTAAACTCGTGGATATGTACTTTAGGGAGCTGGCAGGAAAAATTCCAGGATATGTTGGCGTCAGATTGTCTGCTGTTTGTCATCAAATATGTAGCTCACCCTGAAAACTTCAGAAAACGTTCAGGACTTTTGGATAAATGTGAAAGCTCTATTTTGAGAGCATTTCTGGGTCTATATCTACAGGTGCTTGTTATTGGTTCATGTAGACCTTGCAAAGGTCCCAGTCTTATTTGATTTGTGGCTATTTAACCATAGACTCGTTTAAAGATTAATCTAAACAGGCAGCTTTTCTGAAGCTCCTTCTGTTTTTCTGGGACGCACCCAAAACACATGGATGTTAAAGTTTCCCAAAGCATTGCAGAGTGAGCTGCAGGAACAAAGACGAAAGATATGGCAGAAACTTCGTAACCAATGGTAACATCTGTGGGAACATGGATTGCCAAGGTTTTTCTGTAATTTACACTGAAAAATCGATGAATGTGTTAGTGTTTTTTTTTTTAAACTGGCTATTTGGTTTAACTTCTGAGTTTTTAAAGAATGCGTATCGTGATTGTAGATAGAAAGGACAAAGCATTCTGCGACGAGCAAGGCCAATGAAAAGTATCCTCGTATCACAAGTCTGCATGTGAATGGCGAGAGCTGTTATCCTTAAATTGAGAAGACCAAATATGCATAATGTAGTGTATTGTCAGCGAGGCATATTCATTAAGCGACACGGCACAGCAACAATAGATGAACAAGTCGAATTCAGACATTAGCACATTGGCAAACAATGGGTTTGTTGAGAAAAGGTAATGGAGCCGGCGAAATTGCATAAAGGATTGAGATAAAGGGCCACCGCGGTTAAAATGGAGGCATTGAAGCCACCAGTGACAGAGGAAGACATCCAGTAGCACAGAAGGCGAGGGAACAAGAATTATGGAGATAACATGATCAACGCTGATGTTTCTGTTCAGCTTTGACTGGACAAAAAAAAAAAGAAATATTTTACAATGTCGGGCAACATAACAGGTTAAATCTCAAAGGTGCATTAACTGGTTCTAACTTTGGCAGCAAATCACTGCAATGTGAAATCCCGTTTGGCAAATTTGGAATCATTTGGAACCATTTTTGGGAAACTCAAACGATCTGAAAATCACTCTGCTTATTGCTCTGTTTTGGTCTCCACCAACTCCTGAGGGAAACATCTGGCTATTGAACTAATTAATGCTCTGCTCATTACTCAGTTTTATGTTTCTTGCCATATGAGGTTGTTCTTTTTAGTCCCACTGCTGCTGAGCGCATGTTGATTAATCAAACAGTGTAAAATAGGCTTAGAGACTGCTTCTTGATCTTTGACTTTTTATTTCTCGACGGCTTTATAAGTGGACTTTACTCATTACTCAGTTTTGAGTCTTTGGCCATTAAAAAAAAAAACAATTGGTGGAGATCATTTGTATTTACCCTACATGTGCATCCAAACTATAAGATCTTATAGAGCTTCAACGTGGCTGATTGCAGACATATCAGTCACACCCCTAACCATGCATTCCTCTTACTCTTCAAAACAGATGAAAAAACTCAACCTCAGTACAGTGTGTGCTGATAAAGACATGTAGACCAGACTGTTTTCTTTATACTTGTCTGTAATCAAGTTTATTTCTGCTGTCAAATTGGGCATTTTTAACATGGGTGTTAAGTGGATGCTCGAGGAACTGCACTTTCTAGCACTTCTTCATTGGTATAATTTGTATCGCCAAGGTTGGTTGTGTCTACCAACAGGTTCACCCAAGTTCCTAACGTCATGCATTCAGCTTGTAACCAAGGCTTTTTCATCAGAAATTGGTTTTGTCCAAGCTGAAGCAGAAATTACCCGGAGTAGTGCCACTTGAATAATTTAGGCACACTTGACAGAGTTGCCCTGAAGCCACTGAAGACATTTTTTTTTAAACTGTTTTCAGAGTGCTATTCTACATGACTGATGATTTGTGTCTCACATGGGAAATTGTTTCTGGCATTATCAGGGAGAGCCATGAAAGTCTGCCCGTTTGACTTATTTAAACACGTATAATCTTTAACTTGTGGGTGAAAGTTGAGTTAAAAACCTCTGATGAAGTCATGGGAGAACTTTGGTTTTGTAGAAAGTTTGTTCTTTGTGGTGATGTCATTGCTTTGCTTCCCATGCCAGCATTAATCATTTTAAAATAATCCTGGTCTTATCTTGTAATAGTGTCTTTTTCTAAGGGGCTACAGATCTCCTGGAACAATATGTATAATGCAAAGAGAGACTGCAACTCGTACCCCAAAAATACAAGTCAGACACATAGCAGCAATAAGATATTTAAAGTGAATGTTAAATAAAATAAAATGCATAGGGTAGTGTGAATCTACATCATTCAGAACCAGTGTGAGCCTTCCAACATATGAAAAATGAAACAGTGGAGTGGAATATAATAACAATAAAAGGGGAAGTATGCAATAAGGCCGGGCTGTTAAACCCATCCACCATTCCGTTCCAGCCATTTTGTACGGGCTCATGCTGAAGCAGCCACTCATGCATGTCTGCCCTAACACATCATTGCAGATCAAAGCATGGCTGGGTTATGTAAAGCTGAAGGGGCTAATAGAGTGACCACATCCAATACAAAATGTATTACGGTGCATTTGCTCCTGACAGGGATTGATGGGATATATTACCCAATGAAATGGAGGGTGGGGGGGGGATTCTGCAACACAGGCATACTTGCTCCATTTTGTCTCCCATGCAGGAGACTTTTCTTGTGATACTTAAGAACATAAAGTGACTTGATTGAAAAGATTTGTAAGCCATAAGCAAGGATTTTCCTTTATTTAGCTTCAACCACAAGCAAGAAATGGTGAGGATGATTTGGGAATCAAACTTTGACCAGGTTTCAGTCTACAGTCACGTAGATCCTTATCAAGTTTGATGTTGGAAGGTTCAATCGACCAAATCTTGACTTAAAATATTTAAATCAAAGCTGACAGACTAATTTGACATGTTGCTTTCTTACACATCATTTGTAACTTGTTGTGTACAAACATTTGGTGACGGCAAAGCAACTTCAAATGACTTGAGCAGCTTTATGTAGTTACTTGTTGTGATTATGAACTATGCTAATGACAAAGCTGTGAGTATTAAACTGTATAGCATTAGCATATAAGCTATTTAGGAAGTAATGTTTCCGTTTTTTTGAGGATTCTTTTTCCACTCCTCAATGTTCACAGCTCTTCACCTATGGATATGTGCATCTATCTAGATTTCAGGGCAGTGATCTACAGTTCTGGACTCTTTTCAGGACCTGACATGAAGTCAATTTGCCTGAGGGCCTTTTCAAGATCACTGGCCCAACCATTGTTACCACTGGACCAGGAATATTACTTTTAAATCAGAAAATAACAGTCAAAAATGTACTTCTAGTAAGGAGATCCTGAACCAATCTGATGCCAATCATATCTGCTGCCAAAGTAATTTATTTACAATTCATTGAGTTCTTCCTCCTCCTTCCTCTTCTCTGTCGTCTTGTTCTGCCACCCCGCTGATGCCTAGGCAACAAATCCTGGGCCGTCTGCTTCTTGACTCTCAACTCTTCTGGTGATTTTTTTTTCTTTTTTTCTTTCTACAAATGTTGATTTTTTTTTTTTTTTGGCCTGGCTTTTGGCGGGCGGGCCTACAATCCATGTCCAAGTGTACAATCCGAGTGTAGTGAGCGCGCGCTCGTGGGAGTGACAGAAGTGAAGCCGTTGGCGGCGGCAGCCTTGCAGCTATGACAAACACTGACGTGAGCGAGAGCACTTGTGAAACGTTGAAGCTGTAGCAGTAATTATCACTGACACTGACAGATTCACAGGATCATGTGAAGTTATGATTTGACGTTATGAATCATGTGTTAGGGCGAGCAGAAAGTGCAGTCAGCTGGCCTTGGGGGCGACAGATAGTCTAGGAGTTATGTCGCACATCCCCAGTGGCTGTGGTCATCCCCCACTCTCTCCTACCAGCATTTCCTTTCTCACTTCAGCTCTCCCATCCAACGAAGGCAAAGAGGCCCACAAAATACAACTGTAAGCTGGTGCCGAGTCTTTCAATTGGGAAAGCCAGTTTGAGTTTAAAATAGGTGATAATTGAAAGAACCAATACCGTACCACCAATGGTGTCAGGACTTCCACCTATTTGATTTGTAAGTAAATCTACTTCCTCTAATTGTTCATTTATGTCACATTGATGTACCTCATGCATAGATGAGTTAATCAAATCTTTGTGAATCCCTGACATATTCCTACCCTTCACAAAGTCTGCACCCTTGAAAAACGCACAGTGTTTTACTTTCCCCTCACATGTCAGGCGGGCGGGCCGGCGGGCGGGCGGAGTGGGGGCATCACTTCAGCTCAGGCGGCTTTCAGATTTGTGAGACTGGCATTTTGGACAAGGGAGCAGAGGACATTATGGATTACCTAACATTTCATAACAAGCTGTCGGAGCAGAAAGCAGCCTTGTACGAGTCCACTGCTGAGGGAATGCAGCAAAGAGTGGCAGTTGTGATGATAAAAAGGGAGCCTGGGGGAGTCATATAGAGTGAAGAGTATTTGTGACCCAGTTGCCCACTGGTGCCGGCAGGGACTGAGTCACTGCACTGCAATGACTTTCACCTTGGCCCGTGTTTGTTTGAGTGTTTTGCTGATGCCACTGTATAGTGCTGGTGGGTTTATGACAGCCGGGTCATTGAAGCTGCCCTCAGTCATTAACCAACAGATACAGCAATTACCAGTAGGAACATACACAGAGGCATAGGCTGTAAAATAGGCCACATCTCTCTGCTGCAGCAGCTCTTTGTGGAAGTTCAGCATCCGTGAAAGTCCTGTAAACTGTGTTTCACTGAAGGTTGTGCTGTTGAACTGAATATCAGCCATGAAGGTAATCACAGCAGTTCTTTTATTTTGAACAATAGAACCACTTTGAGTGTGATTCAGTTTTTTTTAAACAACGGCTCTACTAGTGCCAAATCCAGATGATGATGTCTTTATTCGAAGAAATACTGAGGAGGATTAGGGATTAGATTAGATTGAGGGATTAAAGTTTTCAAACTCAAGTGTTTTTGTTCTGCCCCCCCCCCCCCCCCCCCCCCCCTCAGAATTCTCTGATTAAAGTCGGAGTTCTGACCTTAATCTCAAACTTTAAACTCAGAATCCTGAAAACAAAACCAAAAAACAACAAATCAGGATGTTAACTTCAGTCAAAACATTATTTTTTCAGTAGTCTTATTACTCTTTCATTTTAAACAAAACATGTTTAAAAAGTGACAGAGTGGGAGTGCTTAGTGTAGTGGTTAGTTTGCACGCCCCATGTGCGGAGGCTGTAGTTGTCCAGGCGGGAGGCCAAGGGTTTGTACTCCAACTATGGCTCCTTTCCTGCATGTCATTCCCTTCTCTCTCTCTCTCTCTCTCCTTGATTGTTGACTCTATCCACTGTCCTATCTCTAAATAGAGACATAAAAGTGAGTCTGTAAAAGTGACACCTCTCCTCAGGCAGGTCGTTCCAAAGAAAGTCCGAGGGGCTCTGTTGGAAAAAGTTTAATTGTAAACAGCAATATGATTACATTGTGCTTTATTAATTATTCATATTGCTCCTCCACAACTTACAGGAACTATACCCTTTGCCAAGCAACACAAACATTCTCTTCCACATGCTAATTTGTGTCTGAATTGTGCCTGACTACGCATTACAACAGACCAGCTCTGTCTCTTTACACTTTCAAATCACACTTTCAATCAGCTGGTAGTTCTAGCTTGTTAGCATAGAGAATACATAGATGTTAATGTCTCTTTTAAATTGCACTGAACCAGGACTTCATCCGACGTGTGTGTGTACTGTCATGGTACATGCTCGGGCGGATGTTGTTGGCAGCTATTCCGAGATGTTTGCTTTTCGAAAGACATGATAGGGAGCTTATGCTAACAGCAGCTATAAGCACACCCACTCCCTGAAGCTGAGCTGGTCTGTTTTCATGCTTCATCTGATTCAACTCTACCTCCCATTAGGCTTTTTCAAACCTCGTGGGGTGTATCTGATGCTAGGAAAATAAGCGTCCTTGTGCCTTTTGTTAGAATGATGACTATTTAAGATTTAACAGCAGCTGGTACAGATCTATCTCCAAAAGCGCAGGTATTTAGAAAGATTCATCCTTTTTTTGGATGAAAGGATTCTTTATCCTGCAGAATGTAATACCTTTTGTCGTCAAGGTTACCAGGATGCTCTGCGATGAGAAACCACAGAGAATCGAAATGTCTCTTACAGCTTTGATTGAGCTGTCAGTGATTGGCTTATCACCGTTTGACCTGTCCTTGGATTTGGACCAGTTCCTTCACGGGCCCAGGATGAAAGCTTTGGCCAATATGTTTTTTAATCTTAAATTGAACCAAGTAGAGAAAAAGTCCTGATTGAACATCTCACAGAGCTCAATTAAGCCCACGCTACCTTGCAAGGTTGTTAGCTTTTATGAGCCGTTGAGAAATTAAAAAGTCTGCACCTCGGATGGGAGTTTGTCCTGCTCGCCTAAACTATGATATCAACTAAATGGAAAAGCAGGCGAGGAAGGCGAGCACTTAATCATGTTGACAATTGCTAATGAATATTCCAGGTTCCAGAGAGGCATACCGTGGAGCTCTATTGCCTCCTAGATAATATGAAATGAGGCCCCAGGTAGAGAATTAACACTAGACATCACAAGCAGCTGTATGCTCTCCTCTTCTATTCCACTCTATACTTCTGAGTTCATCAAAACGCTCCAACTTTTCTCCCTTGGAAATCAGCGATGCCTCTGGTGGTACCCAGACAAAAGCACTGTCACGGCGTCTGGATTACACTATTTCACAGCAGGTCTCGCGTCTTTACTGAGGAAGAAAGAAGGAAAGGGGGGGGGGGGAGGGGGGAAGCTGGTGTATAAATACAAAGAACATTGGCTGCATGGCAAAGAATCTTGCTGATGCCGGCTTTTCTTGGACTCAGCATCCTCCTCGGTTTGCAGTGTTGGGACTACAGAGGGAGTAACAAGAAGAGTAGACTCCCTCATGATCAATTACTCCACTTGTCAAACTCGCAACACCACACAACTTCTTGCCAGTGACCTCTCACCCTTGGAACATCAGCTCTCATCCTCGGGTTTTTCGCTTTGCCAGCAGTGTTCTCTGCAAGCTTCTTTTGCAGATGTTTGAAACTTAAAAAATGGCCATTTATTTTTGACTTCAATGAAATAATAATGATGAAAACAGCACAGCTGGCTTGTTGCACAACCTCTCAGCAGGATACAGTATGTGTGTGTTTTGGTCTGTACCTGATAAGCGGTAGATTGCTGACTCTGCAAAACCACGATTTGCTGTTTTCGTTTGTGTTGGCTCACCGCTCTGTCCTGAGCCCAAAGTGAAAGAAAACTATTTTACTTTCATTCACAACCATTTCATCCCAACGTCCAACTAACTGACCTCTCTTGACCTTCTTATATTAAATCATGCTCTGTTAGGTTTCCTTTTAGCCAACACAGTTCTTAAAGAGACAGTAACAAAATTGAATATTTGTCTAAATAGAATTACACAAAAAAATCCGAGCAGCAATCATTTTTGACTCACAGCATCACAATTGACTCAAAAAGTAAAAAGGTTTTTCAATGACTATTTGAATCAAGGGATTATTACGTTTATTTTCAGAACTCTGGGAAATTGGCTGCAATCACAATTTTTTTTCACGCAATAGCACAGGAATTTCCAGGATGCATGATTTTTATAGCAGCTAAAAGGATTAAATGAGCAATCAATCATAGACACTTAGGAAAAACACGCATGGAGAGAAGGTTTCAAACTCACAATCTCCTGCACTGAAGTCCCATGCTCTCTGCCATTAGCCATCAAAGTTTCTATAAAGCTCTACTCCGGTCTGGTATCAGATAATGACGTCGGCACCCAGGGGTATCTCCGTCCTCGTAGTCAGAGCTGTACAACTTAAAGTCCCTCTTTAAAATTGCTCCCTTTTACGATCTCTCTTAAATCAAATGGATGTAACTTTCCCGCCTTAAAACAGCACTTTCACTGTTGATCTAATAGCACAGTAACTTTTCAACAGGGAGAATGCCGTCCTTCCCATTTCCACAGAGCGTCCTGTTGTCTGCCTAACTTTGGCAGCAGGCGGCAGCTTCTGTCGCAAGGGTGTACGTCACAGTGTTTCTCACAGGTTGATGTTGTAACTGTTTTATAGCACGTTGAAAAATGTCTGTAAAGACGCCACTGACAAGCCGACCCTATTTCACTTTTTTTTTAACTGTTGAAATCATGGTTAGTTCTCACTTGGCATTTCTCAAGACATCATTGTTTGTCATGGAAAACTATGTGATAAGCATTTGTAGAGAATAAAACTGGATACCTTTTTGGATAAAATAGAGGAAACATCTTTAAAACTCGGCTCGTATTGGAGGGATTGCAGACTGGAAAGTCAGAAAAAGGGGGTTTAACCCAGGCATTAGGGAGCAGATTTTGTTGTTGAAAAGACAGGGTTATAGCTCACGTTGTTTGCCCTTCCAGACGCCATCATAATCCTGTGTTTAGACTCCTTGTCTTTGAAATCTCTGCAGGTGATTAAATTGCGAGCATAACCTACAGGATTAATGGCTCAGCCTGTAAAAAAAGAGATCCATGTTGGATAAAGAATATGATTTCCTTTTTAAACAAAACTCTGCAGGAATGCTGCCCTTGCCTCGCTGGCTCCGCTGAATATTTGAACGTAAGGTCACAAATGAAACAGTCAAATTGTTCTGCCCTGTTATTATATGATACATTTGTATTTTAAATCTCTCCTGAGATGATCTGTTTGGCCTTAAAAAGTTTACATGTTGCCTTGTCTTCAAAGCATCCCCTCAGACTTTGTCTTTATCATACCTCTGCTTCTAATCTTCATCATTCTTCACTAAAACTATCACTGAAGACCCCCTTTTTTTATTTTTAGTCTGCCTTAATTATTTCTGTTTGCTTGTATCATCCAGGACAAACTATATGTGGCAGGGCTCAACAAAGATGGATGAGTTCATTTATCAGAGCTCATGTTTTGCTAACACTGTGTGGCCAAGTGCCCAGCAGCCCACGTAGAGTCTGCAGGTCAGTTTAACCTTGAGCACAGGGGGTGCA
Source organism: Labrus bergylta (assembly GCF_963930695.1). Classification (NCBI taxonomy): domain Eukaryota; kingdom Metazoa; phylum Chordata; class Actinopteri; order Labriformes; family Labridae; genus Labrus; species Labrus bergylta. Next base: position 4,366,708 of record NC_089208.1, on the reverse strand, counting down.
GCGGTACTGTAAGCAGCTGTAACCCTGCCAAGAGGCCCGGGAACCTTTCACCGGCTGCACTACACTAAGCAGCCATTGTCAGTGCGATCCAATTGTTTTTAAATTGAAATGCCCTTAGCCATAAGGCTTCACTTAAGGTCTCTTTGTTCCGGTTGCAGCTGAGTAATATTTATACCATCTCCACCAAGCCACAGTTTCACTTCTGTTGTGCTGCCAAAGCTGTTGTCCTTATCTGAACCCACATATCTGCAGGCTGTGTCAGATGAGCTCTCTTGTTCTTGTTGTCCTGCTACCAGCGGGGCCTAAAGGTGACAGTGTTGGTTTGTCTGCGGTTTGTTCACCCATCCATCATTTGGATTCAGAGCAAGGTATTTTGACATCTAGAGGCCAGTTGTTGCTGCCACAGCTATCTCTAGTTCATAGAGGTTGTTCATCACTTGTACTGCCATGATCAGACCTAAATATCAACATTGCGTTCAAGATATCTCATTGTTGATGTGTGACATTTTTTGCAACTCAAGTTCTCAATGGGATTTGTTTTTTGCCCCATCGTCTTACCTCTGATGCTTCGGCATGATCTTTACATTTGTAGGGTGACTAAAACTACTTCTGCTATTGCTGAAAGTACTAGTCCATTGGTCCATTGAAGATAAGACCGCTATGATGATATGACAACCCTCCACTTTTGGAAAAAGACTTTGTGAACGCATTGAATTAATCAACTTCACTTATTGTTTTTTTTAAGCATCTTTTTAATAAAACCATGCATTTAAAATCTGGCCTCAGTCATGATTGGTACACTCTGTACGGAAAAGTGGCTCCGTCTTAACTTGGATCGGCATTTGAAAGTCTTTAAGACAATCCCTCTTGTTTGGAATACTTTCTAACATGGACAGTACACTAACAAGATGAGATGACTGTCTCTCATCTGTGGTTTTCAAGGGTTTTTAATCATCGTCTGACGGTTGAACGTTGTAATTTGATTTCCAGGGTGGTATTTCATTTTCTTAATGGTACCTGTTTCCAAACACCCCATAACATCATGGCCAAGCCATGGGACCATGCATCAGACCAAGCACCTGCGCAAAAAAACCTAAGAGGCACTTTGTATGGTAAAATCTAAGTTAGCCTAGCAGTTAGCTACATTTTTTCTCTATCACAAACACATTACACTTGAAATCTAAAAACGTTGATGTTACACAAGGAGATGCCAAGGGAGAGGGAACATCCCCTCCAACGGGATGTGAGGAATCTTATGTAACCTGGAAACAGTGGCTCCCAGCTCCCAGTTACTTTTGGCTTCCAGCTCCAACCCACCAGAAACCTGCAGCACACACTCAGCACAGCAACAACACAACACAATACAATACAACACAACACAACACAACACAACACAACACAACACAATACAACACAAAACAACACAACACAACACAACACAACACAATACAACACAACACAACACACCCAAGCCCTTGCAGAAGCCCTCAGGCGTCTAGTGTGTTCAGTGCATTACACAACAATTTACTAAAATGAATATTAGAAGTAATAGAAATCGGTCCAATTGTATAAATCATATATAAATGGAGTTAAACAAGATGCATCATGAAGAAAAAAAAAAAAAAGCTTTCATACAAAGAGTTTACATTTTTTGTTTTGCCTAAATTACAAAAGAAGATCACCCTTTCCATGTCAACCGTTATGAAGTGTCTTTGCAAGATTGTGTGCAGACAGAAAATGTACAACGATGCATTAATCATGGAGTTAGCAGCAGTATGGCAAGAGGAATAAATCAAAGGCTGCTTTGGTCCCTGCCCCCAAGTTTGGCACCAAAACAAGACCTACTCATCACACAGAGCTGCGACTTATAGCCCACAGGCATGGTTGTGACATTTCTTAGTTTTAAGATACGGAAAGAGAAAAAAATGCTAATGAAGTGGCGGGATGGAAATGTCATTTTTTTTTGAGGAAATTCCGCTCTCTGTTTTCGCAGTGTGCCTTCGTGTCATGTTAGAGAGGCAGGAAAGTGACTACAGGCTGACTCTTGACTTTCTTTCTCCCCCCCCAAGGGGCCACAGCAGAAACACAGCGCCACAACAATGGCTGCCTCTTTCTGCTTGGAAAGAGGTGGGGAGGTTGGTGGGGGTTGGAAGGGGGGCTGCTGGAGGGGTTTATCTTAGTCATGGTAATTGGTTTGCTGGTGTGGAAGTAGGATCATTCGAGAAAACCTCATTCAGTCTGACTCCCTCCCATTTATCTGTCTGGAAAGGCTGCAGGGAGAAAGGGGAGAAGGATGGAGAGTGGGAGGGGAAGGGGAGGGAGTGAAGGAGTGCTGCTGCAGAGGCATTTTCATACAAAGGCTGGAGAAAGTGAGTGAGTATGTCTAAAGGCTCAATCTGATGCCAGCCTGAAATGAAGGATACTTTCTTTTTTTGCATCCTGCCAAATAGCATTTACTTTTTATCCTCTAGCATCTTCCTGAGATACCTTATGCTCCTGTTTGTGTGTAACAGAGAAAGTCATAGCTTCAGCGTGACAGAGCGGGAGTGCCGTCATCAAATCATTCCTCAATTTCAGATTAGATTAATGAAGGCGGAAATTGAAGCACGCTTTCGGGCCCGGCATTGTCTTAAAGCGAAGCGGCTCATTTCCAAAGTAGGGTAATGCATATTCTCAGCTTATCAGCAGACATTTTGTTAACCGTTGATGAGGCTGACTGAAAGACCTGTGTGCCAACTCTTCTACTTGGTGTGTAACATGCCTGTACTAAAGCACTGTTGCTGATGCAGCAGGGTCCAGATGCATGGCTATCACACACCCAATCAGATTGCTGATTTTATGTGTCACAAGTGGCAACCGCCATGACTGAGTGACTGAGCTGCAGAGATCCTGTAGCTGCAGTTTCAGAATCATTGTTCCTTTTTAGAGCACCATTTGGCTTTTACAGCTGTGGAAATAATGGCCAAACTACAAAAAAATGTGACCCTCAGTTATGATTCCATTATACTCAAAGTAAAATGTAAGACCTAGGAAATACAATGGCACCACTACGACCTATCAGGCAGGAATGGAAAAAAAAGCCAACGCTGTTAGAGGAAAGTTATTTCTGTTTAACCTTTCACTTTTTTTTTCTCTCTCCTCCAGTAAAAGTTGAGCTGAAACAGAGATTGGTTGAAAACCTGTTCTGATCATCTTCATTAATCCGTTCCTTGACTTATCTTTGGACTTTTTTGGGGGGGCCTCAAGGTCCCAGTTCTCAGCTATTTAAATTCCTTGTACGTGCTCACACACCTGGCAAATAATTCTGAATCTGATTCAGAAATAAGTAATTAAGAGTTATCTTTGTAGCGGTCCCATCACACTGTTAATACGCGTGATCCTTTTAGAAACAGAGCTGCTTGAATAGAAGTTTATTCAGGGATGTCTTTGCTTGTGTCAGTCAGTGTATAGAGAAGTTAATGTTGACTTGTAAATCTAAACCCAAGCTGTGTAAACCAAGACTTTGAGTTGTTTTTGATCATGCCCAGGCACCAAAACTACTGGGTCAGGTTTAGGGTAGAGGTTTATCGGAAGACATTTAGTTTTACACATGGCCCAGTCTCCTTGGTGAAAGTCTTGTATTTGACCTTTTGACCTTTCCTCGTATGTCACAGCACAGTGTGGCAGGACAAGAGGTAACTCTAATGGGAAAACGACAAAATGGGGAAGCACCTCTGCTCACTTTTGGAGTTTGTGGCTCCAGCTCTTGACAGAAAACGAAAGACTGTGACCTGATAAGACGGCGTTGGATCAAGGCATTGGTTATTTGGTAACACCATGCTATGGAGTCATCATGTAGCTCATAATTCTATGTATTTATGCTTTTCTGTTTCTTTCAATCCAATTGGAAAGTACAGAGATGCTCATTTTTGACATTCCCACTTTGGAGAGCACATGGTCACAAGTAACACGGCTAAAGATGGAACCACATGTTGATTAAAATAGGGCGCTCGGAAAAGATGCAGTGTCGTCTCAGAATCGCTTCCAATAACGATTGAGCAGTGCTTACTGAGAGGAATGTAGTGAGACCTCACAGACCTCTCACATGCCTTTTTACTCTGTGGCCCAATTTCACAGGTGATCAGATATGTTCCTCTGGTCCCGCTCTCCCCACTGTATTCAATTTGTTGATGTTGCTATCTTTTCAACTTTGGTCCACCTCGCAATTTGTTCTCCTGGCCCCAATCTTTCTTTTTCAGGCCGGCCCCGTTTGATTTATTTATTTTACGTATTTATTTATTTCACAGATTTTGTCATTGGTAAATTTGCTCAGCTTTCCGACAGAGCGGGAGCCCTTTCCCTAGACACAGTGGAGAGTGTTGTCAGGGTCAGTGCACACCAGATGAGAGAGATTGGAAGAGAAGCGGGAAGTCACCGCTGGGCTTCCTGTCGAAAGGTGGTAAGGCATATACCATGATCGCCATGGTGACAACTGGACTCCCCCAACAATGCATTGTGCAGAGTGCTGGAGAGGAAAGTTATTGTAGAGGCAGATTTCTTTATTTTTCATTAGGAGTCATTGCAACTCCTTATTAGGAGTAAACAGCATTTACCCTGTATGTCCATTTTAAGATCATACAACTGATAAAATATCAGCTTTTCTGAATCAAATGTTCACTCTCTGCCTCTGCGTCCAGTCTTTATCCTGTTACACAACCCTTTGGACCAGAGCCACACATTTAATCTTTGACCCGTTTAATCTAGCAGCACTGTCAGGGCAAAAATATCCAATTGTGCAATCGAAATATCAAAGTCTAGTCTGCATACTAAAATGAAATTTACTGAACATATTCCCGCCGAGAAGGGCACGGACCCTTTTTATGTAAGAATTCCTCTCTCACACTGCTAAACCCTTTTTTTTAGAATGACAACCGACTGACCCCTCTCCCTCACTACTCGCTGTCCTTGAGTGATGCGTGATTAAATGTGCCACCGGATGTGGCAGACACTAACAAATATTTAAAAAGACATTTCATCAACATCTGTGTCAAGCTGTTCCCAGACATAAAAAAAACATGTTTACTTCAACCTGGAAAAATGAATTCATGAAATGTGATAACAATGTGGAAACAGTCAACTCAACTGAATATTAGCTTTCAGTTCAACTCTTTGAGACCTGCAGTATCAGTGAGTGCATTATTTAGCTTATATTGGTATAGTACAGTGAAATGTGTTGAATAAGGTTTTCACAAGTGTTATCTCGAGACGCTTAACAAAAGAGCATATGGGATAATATGCTACACTTCCTTGGCGCTGAGGTCGAGGTCGGACCTGGTCGGCGGCGGTGGTTGTGGGAAGACGCAGTCCAAAGGTGGAGGCTGGGAGTCAGGGATGTCGGGTGGTAATAGTTCCAGTTCACCTCGCTGAAGGTTGGGGGAGCTCTGTCTACTCGAGAGCCTGGCTCCTTCATGCTCTTCTAATGCCTATTGTTTTAAATCGAACTTTGGCTTCGTCTTATATGCCGGTGTAGAATGCGGAGAACTATACTGTCATGACCGCAAGTGCAGCTGCCAACATTACCGACTGCAAGTGCAAAATTCACCACACTGGTAGCAGTCTGAGGGTCTGTACTTCACAACTACCGACGTTACTTTAGTCTGAGAGCTTTACTAACGTACTGCTAGCTGGCTGGCTTACAAACTCCATGTGCCAAAAACACAACACTAGAAAGAGCTACTCAACTGAACAGAAACTGCACCCAATGGACTTGATGATCCCAATGGAAATAGTCACACTGGAAGACCCCCCCAAAACAGACTGCCTCTTATATGCTGGTGTGATTACAATTATTATTATTATTGCTCCAAAACGAGACTTGATGTAAATCAGATGGGAATCTTTCTGAGCACTACGATGTCATTCGAACTTTGGATCAATTTAAAGCTTCTATGAGGAGTTTTGAACCCGTTATATAAGAGACTGAAATGAATACTGATGTCTCTCTATGACCTGCAAAAGCGAAACAACACCGTCTGCAGCAAGGTTCATAATTGCTGCACACTTGTTATCTTTCCATATGACGGCTGCTGCAGGGTAGGTGTCAGACATAGTGACTTTAAAGCACGCTGCAGAATCCTCCTTTGATGACACTTTGTGCTTCAGAGCTCCACAGTTAAGAGATCAGACTGACTGTGAAAGAAAATGAAAGAAGGATGAGAATTTCTTCAGAAAACAGGACTTGCACATGTACAGGATAAGATCGGTAAATCTTTGTCCACAGTGGGCGCCGAAATCAATTAAAATCAATTAAAAGCTGAAGTTCAGAGCAGGAGCTTTAAAGAAACATGCAGCCTGTGGGGTAGAGAGAGATACTGAGACACTCCTGTTTACTTCTCCAAATCACTTTTACTCACCTCAAAGCGACAACTTCATGAACATCTTGCTAGCTGAAGAATGCACATTGATATTTCACGCCCTGCTGCATGACCCATACTCGACATGTTTGTTGTTTTAATAGCCTTGCAGTTACACGTCACGTCCAGCAGTGGGGGAGCAGCGCTACACTTTTGTAGTCATTTTGAGTACACACATTCTGAACGGCCTTTGCAGATTTTCCGTTGAGTCAGCTTTTCTGCAAAATACATCCCCTGTTTAATGCAGCAAAAACAAAAAAGAAAACAAATGCCAAGAAAAACAATCCAAAGCTCTTTTAATAAGGAGCGAATGGAGTGATTGAGAGAGTCCATTTCTGAGCTGAAAAGCTGTCACGAAGCAGCAGCAAGTCAACACCCAAAAGCTATCCATTATGCATTGCTTTTTTGTGGAGTATGCTCGGCCGCTCAGCACTATACTCCTGCACATTTTGATGCATCAGCAACACCGCCTTCTGCTCTCTCTAGCTCTTGTCCATCAGCCCGGCTATTCATAGAGAACCATTAATGATTTATTGAATAACAAATCGTGAGTAATGGGACCCTAATCCGTCTTCCTACTGCCCTGATGCTCTTGGCTTTAAAAAAAATAAAAAAAAATGCTTTCTTTATTTAATTCCCTAATTGAATTACGCAATTGCTAATGGATTAATAGAATTTTGTATTTCTAGGGAATGGAACGTGGTTTAAAGGATGGGTGAAAAACAAGCTGACCTCTCTGAACTTACACTTGCTTTTTTGCACAGTTGCTGAACGAAATCCTCCTCTCGCTGCACAGAGACATTTATTTTTTTTCCTGGCGAGTACAGCTGCATTACTCCCACTCTCACCGTTCAGTTTGTTGCTGCCGACATGCTTTATAAAGTCGGATGACATGACAGTCGCAGGGAGTTGCAGTGGAGTGAATGCATCTGCTCTCAGTAGTAATAATAGCGGGCAGATTAAAACCTCTTGTATTTCTCGCATTCTTAGATCAATCCATAAAAAACCAGATGGCCTGTGAAGAGGTATTGTGTGTGCAGTGGGGAAAAGCAATATCATTCATATTATTTTTAATTGGTTCCCCAAGGGCACTTGATGATGTGAAAAAGACAAGCTCCAAAGTATTACTGAGCCGCAGACATTTTGGAGCTAATTCAAAATGAGCTTTTTTTCCCCTCCTCTTCTTATTTAATGAAACCATGTTTAAACTCTGATGACATACAGCAGGAAGAAAGAAGCTGTAACAGTGTGTACAAAATAAATGTGAGCTATCCAGACTAGCATCTAAATCAGAGGATGTTCTTTACTCTTGGGATAAGGAAGAATTTGGGGACCAAATCAATTTTCCAAACTACACCAGTGCAGTGTAGTAACAGGCTGATCTGTACTGTACCAGTATAATAACATGTTGATCTGTACTGGTTAGGGTACCGTCAAAACGTGGTGTTTTATTCTGAAAATAACTCGGATGTTTAAATTATTATTTTTGGTTTTTGTGACTTCCCGCCCCGCTCGATCTTTTCTGTGGTAAATTGATGCACCATGCTCCGGCTCCGCAGGCAGACCAAACAAGCATCTGGTGAAGTTTAGGCTCTAGTTTGAGCACCTCGTCACTCTGACCTCTCTCCATTAATGCATGCCCACAGGTCAGATTTGTGCATGTGAGTGCATATCAGGCCTATGTGTGGGAGAAGTATGTCTCTAAAATAACAGAGTGTAAACAAGAATTTCCCCTCGAGGGATTAATATGGTCTGTAAAAATGTAAAACTGAAAATAAATTCATTTTTATTATCACACTATTACAGTCTTATTACCATGCTGTAATATAAAATGTATATAACTAAAGCGCTGCTGAGCTCCTTTAATATCTGTGTTTAATACACCAGCTGGATGCTCATGCTGTGTGAATATATCTGGTATTAACTTTTAAGCATCACAAGCCAGGGCAATCAAAAAAAGCCAAGTGTTGCTTTAAATCTCACAGTAGAGATGATACAGGACACATGCTTTATATTTGAACATTACAAATTATAGTGTGTGATGTCACATACTGTAGTGGACCCTCTTAGAAAATGTTCACGTGGTTCTTTTGCCTTTAGAATTCAAAAGAAGAATTTTACATACTTCCCAAATACTGGCTCATCAGAAAATATAACATCATAATTCTTTTGGTCAGACATGAATTTAAAGACTTTTCAGAACAAGTGAACACACAGACGTCAAACTCAACATGCAGATGACTTTTCTGTGCAAGTTCAGACTGAATGATTTCATCCTCGAAGTCTTCAGAGTCTGACAGGCTTAAGGTTGAAGGAGTGCACAGATGGTTATGAGGCTCATGCTTGCTGTAATCCCCAGGTTATGGAACATAGTTACGTGATTAATTAATAAGCTCCGCCAGGCTGAAAGGTATGCGGGGATGGTTTTGGAGCCAGGAAAAACGGGCCCCAACTCCTCCAATCTCAGCAGGAGTGTTCCAAAGGGAGGGCTGGAAAAAATGTGCAGGAAGACCTCGCAGAAGCCCCACAAATAAACCATCACACCGTGTGTCACCAGGAATGAATAAGAAGCCCTTATTAAGTCGTACTGCATCGGAATTAATGATTCAAATGTGTGCAGGAGAGTCCAACTCTGAAGATGTGCTTTGCATAAAAACGATCTGCTCCCTGATTCAGAGTGCAGGAGCTGGCACGGACAGTGTTGGCTTTCAGGTAACAGGACGGCATCCAAATTCCCCGTCTGCTCCCTGGGAGACACGTGCAGAAGATATATATATATATATATGTGTGTGTGTGTCTGTTTTATGTATATATGTATGTGTGTGTGTTTTATGTATACAGCTCACTCTGTGAAATGTGTGATACAATCTGGTGCACCTTTATCCAGTTCAGTTTATGATATGCCACATGACAGGTTGTGTTCCCCGTACACAGTCACTGGAGGAGGGCGGAGTCTTGACCCCATGCTGCTACACTTCTTGTCATTTCATTTTCTGATACCAATTTTTAATTATGATGCAGCTTTCTTTTTTTTAATAATAGAGGTTGTTATGTAACGTTTCCATTCATGCATTCAAATAATTAAACTCCCCCATTATTGTGAAAAATAAATAAAATCTCTGCTCATCAGCCCATGAAATACACTTTTTAGAACTCTACTTATTTATCCATCACGGCTGAATAGACACTCTGTAGTAATGGTTTTTTGAGGTGAGGGGTCTTGTGTGATTGGAGCATATTTCTAATGTCCAAATTCAACATGTGTCATGTGGACACAGTCGATTTGTAACTAATCTTTATTAAATCTGTCTCTTTTTAAGCAGTTCCTGACTGCAACATGAATAACTTTTATAACATTATTCAGAGCATAATTTTATTTTATAGCCGTATAATGACCATATCTGAAGACAAATATGCTGATGTCAGCTCAATACAAAGTTCTTCCTGTGTATCCTGTCCCCTGATGACCCCCTCACAGCTCAGAATGACATGCTGTACTAACCGCCACGTCCTAGTAATTAGCTTTAATTAATGCTAATGCTACTGCTTTGACCTGTTCTCATATACCCACAAGTGTTTGACTTTACATTTGAATATGGTTATAGTGTCGTTTCCCTCTTTAAAGTAAGTGAAATCTCAGGTAATGACGGCAGATAGTTGAAGCTATGAGGCTGGACGGAGAGTTCACTGTGGCTGCTCCTCAGAAACATGTTGAGCAGTGACACGTTTAGCATTAAATCACTTCATCTGTGTCTTCTGTTCCTGGCTGGAAAAGCATTGTCAGAACCTCTTCTCGCCTCTGTTGCTCTCCCCCCTTGACCGCACTCCGGTCTTTTGGTTGCCTTTGTTGTCTCTTTGCAGTTAATTGTCCAAATACAGAAGTGTGGAGGTAATGGAGCGTGCTTTCAGACAATCTCTCCTTGAAATCGCACAATATCTGTCAAGACTCTGCGGCACACAGAAAAGAAGAAGACAAAACAAAACAGAGGTAGTTGAAAGAAGCATGAAAAAATAGATTTCAGAGTTCAAACCGGCCTTGTTTGAAACCTCTGCACAATCTGAGCAAAGTGTTCACGATCGTCTCTTTTCTGAAAAGCTTCACAATTTGATTAAATCGAAATGTGATTTAGCCTAAAAGCAGAGCTAAACAAGTGAAACTGTCCGTGCATTTAAGGCAGCAACAATAATCAAAAGTTTTTCTTCCACCCTGTGTTTTAATATATTGTTTTTCCAGTTTATCCTTTTACCTTTTAATGTTGTCACACTAGGTAATCAGCAGGCTGTAAGTTGTGTTCTTGACATATTTTGGACTTTTGTCATGTAGTGTTAAATGTAGTTTTTTGAACTTGTGTCTACAAACAATCTGTACATAAGGCACGTCTTATTTTGTTGTTTAATAAGGTGTTGAGACCTCTGTCACATGACATCTTCATTTTATATAAACACTTGTTTTTGTCTTTGTCGATGATGTCCTGATGAAGACTCATCCCTGTTAAATAAAGTTTTTTCTTTTAAAATATTGCATCAGAGTGCCTCGGATTTTCAGTTTAGGCCGCCATTACTTCAGAAAGAACTTTGTTTCTTATCAGGGCAGTCGTTTATTTAGAAGCTACTTGACTTCTGTCCCCTGATACTTCTACATTTTTTGACAAAGTGCAGAACTCCCCTCAGCCCTTCTTCTTCTTTTTTTTTTTCTACCATCAAAACAGCCATTCTGCGTCCCTTCATTACAATACACGAGAGCAGTGTGGTTTGTTTTGGAACAGATTTGCAGCTTCATTTGCGATCTCTAGAGAGCGGCTACATGACATGCTTCAGTGTTTACGCTGTTTGAAGACGTTTGACATGTCGTAAGGAGCCCCAGTACAACGTTTCTGCACACTTCTCCAGCATCACAGACTTGTTCTCTTTGGAAATTGGGACTTAAGCTTCAAATTTAAAGCCCTGAAATTTGACAAGTGTGTCTCCTGGATGATGTGTATTCATGATTTAATCACATTTTAGCACAATCAAAAGATATTACAGGGTGCTGCGTTGCTTGAATCAGGTATTTAATCCATTTTTTTCAGTATCTACAGACTTTTGAACTCTAGATTTGAGCTTCTTTTTGAGTGTTTTCTTGTTGCCGTGGTTTTATAGTAATCAAAGGCAGATCTCCTTGCTCTTGAGGCGCCGTCGATAGATTCACTGAGCGAGCTAGCACTGGAGGTCAGAGCTTCAGGGCTGCCCTGAAATAACACAATCCAATATAGAATTCAAGTTTCATAAGGTAAACAACCCCCCACACACACACTTCTCGGGGATCTTCAAAGACAATGTGCTTCACTTCTGAGGGTCAGGAGGAAAAGCAGCGGCAGATCGTACACCTACCTGGTCTCATTTGAAGCATCCAGCTTTCTGTGTTAGCACTGGGAGCACCTTTTACATCATGTGGAAGTTATATATGTTTGTGTATCAGTCTGGCTGTGGCAGCTTGAGTAAAGCACATTGGTAAACAATAGAAAGACTCCAAGTATCCACCCACCAAATTGACTGCAGGGTTGGTTTTTCACAGCCTCGGACGCTCCTTTAGCCCGGCGCAGGAAATGAAAACGAGCCCCAGAACAGGTTGCAGTAAAAAGGAGGGGAATTTTAACTATTCTTTTTAATTCTGTTTTATGAGCCACGGCAGATTCTCCCAACAACAATTGCACTCAGCAGATAATGATGGCTTAAATATATACTCAACTGGGGCCTCGTAATTAAATGATTTGAGGGGGGATGCAGTGAGCTGTGATTGTGTGCCAGTAACTGTTTTGTTTCTGATTATGCTAATAACCGGCATATGGAGCATTTGAGAATTTTTCTCCTAGTTTGTTTTTGTTGCATAGGGAAAAACATTGTTTCCCATTCAGGGTGGGTAATGGAGGGGTCGTTGCTCGACTGGGGGCTGCAGGAAAAGCATGGCGTTTGAATTGTTTTGGTTGCTTGAACTTTGAGAGGGATTTGGCATGCGTGCTCGTTCAATGGATTAAAAAAAATGATGTGGAGTGAGTGAGTGATGCGAGCAGAGGGAGTGATGCGAGCAGAGGGAGCTGCGTCCCCGTGATGACTCGCTCATCAGAACATCACACGAGTCGTTTGGATCTTTAGCATCGCACGCGCTGCTGGGAAATGTGTCCACTTCCTGCTTCACAGATGACACTGTGCCATTAAAAAGATGGAACCCTGGCATGTATTATTCACTTGAATGATCTGACTCTTTCCTTATTGTTGACAGTCCCACCAGGTCCTAGCTGGTTGTAGCGAGTAGCAGCAGATATGTAGCTATAGGGATGCTTCACTGATTAAACGCACAGTATGCAAATTCTGCCACCGGGGGGCTCTGAAACAAAACAACAACAAAAGATGACGTCGAGGCTGGCAGGGAATCATGGGAGTGATTCTACTCCCGAACACCCTCGATGAAAAAAGTTTTGACCTTAGTCAAGACAAACGGGCGAAAAGAAGGAATAGAATATGTTCACTGACTTGCTGATGTGTCCAAGTATATATCACCCATTCTTCATTTTTTGCAACAAAGGAAGGAGTGGACGAAATCTGTTAGTCTCCAAGCAAACTCCCTCCTGGAGCTCCCTCCTGGAGCTCTTCACCCCGATCTCCCTCCCCTCTTCCTGAGCGAGATCACATCACAGCGAGGCTGGTGCACACAGATCATCCCTCAGAGCTGCAGAAACACAGAGGCTTTTTACTCCGAGCTAGCCAAGTGAACTCACAGCGGACCCTAAAAGCCATGTAGCCTGTCAGGCTGTATTTATAGAACGTCCCCCAGGCAGCCATGTCCTGATTCTGAGAAAACACAATATAATATTTATATAGTGTGAAGAGAACAATGTCAGGATCGGCCTTTATGTCGCCGCAGATGTAGACAGTCGGTCTATAAATCAAGCAGAGTTATGAACTCCTGATGTCATATATTTTGTGTCCTCATTGGGGAGGGGGAGGGGAGGGGAGGGGGGGGGGTAAACATCACCGAGGGGACAAATAGGGGACAAAGTAAACGCTTGGTTTTCCTCCGAGGTTTTATGATGTCGATCTAATTAGCTTGGGTCTCCTGCTTTATTATAACTTACTCAACGTGGTCCCAGAACATTAAATGATTCCCTTGTCTCTCGGAAAACCCCCACCTGGAGGACAATTAACATGTTTGATGACATTTATCAGGAGGAAATTTACTACACTGTCAAAAAAAGAAATACCCGCATCAAGACTGACAGCAATAATATCCTGGATTCTGTTCCATCAAGGTGCAGGATTTAATTGAAAGAGCCTGCACTGTTGCAAAGTTTGAAATATTGATATCTGATTTTTTTTTTTTTTTTAGTGTTGGTCCTCAGGAATGTGTTTTGTGTTTACCTCACCAGCTGCTGTTACCAAACTCAAACCCCGAGGGCTTTCCTTCCATGCGGCTTGTGTTTAGCATAATAGGCACAGTAGTGCACTGGCCCGGCATTTTGCCTCTGTCAGCCCTATTAATCGGAAGTCAAATCACTTCCATTAGACTTCTGGGGTAAAGCATTTGGCTGCTGGGATTTGCTGAAGCAGGACGGCGCGAGGGGAAAAAAAAGAAGAGGCCGAGGAAGTGGAAAGATAGAAGGGAGAAGCACAAGGCAGAGAGAGAGAGAGAGAGAGAGAGAGAGAATGGTCGCTGCTGATAAGCTGCAGGCAAGAAATGCGCACACCACCGCAGTATATGAGAATGATGAATCAGGGATAATAGTTGCCCTGCAGAGAATGTTGTCATCATGGGACGTTTTCTTCAGAGACAACATTTACCTGTCACAGCATCAGCGCTCACAGGCGCAATAACGGGGCTTTGTTCCCAGGCTTCAGGGTGCAGCTGAGGTGAGAAGGAGGGGGGGGAGTAGGTGGAAACAGTACGAGGTTTTATAGGATGAGCAGCCTTAGGGGAATGAATCCACTTCCACTGATTTGTGCAGATTGTGCTAAATGGGCCAGGTAATAATTGCTGGAAAAGGTAGAGAGGTCACCCCATCTGCATCCATTGAAGTTTGTTTTTCACTGATCTTTATAGCTGGAAGACATGTTGACCGCCTAACGGGCACGCCACGAGAGGTTTAATGATGTTTTTATAATGAGGAGTGAAGTAAACATCTTCAGGTGAATTCAGCTGGATTCAATTAAGGTTATTTCAGGGTTTTTTTTACAGGAAGTTTGCAGGAAGTTTGCAGCAATTTAAAGCGTATAACAACAAATTAATACAAAAACACAAGTTAGAAATAAGGTGTAATGCTCCTAGAACACCTGCATTACACCAAACAACATCTACAGCCACAGAAACATCTCAGCAACAGACCAAAACTAGAGGCAGTATGATGGTACCTGTTAAGATTTTTCATTATTTTTAAAGGTAGTGTCTAAAGGTAAGGTCTAAAGGTCATATAAAAACTAGTTTAATGTCGCTTAAGCTTGAAAAATGATCTCTCACAGGCAGCCGTAGGAGTGTCCATTTTTACTTATTTTTAAATCAACATCAAATAAAAACTATAAAAGATAGAACCATTATTTTGTTGCAACAGAAAGCTCCAGCTTTTGTCCGTTGCTCCCTCACATTGGATGTATGTTGATGACGTCACAGCCTATTGTTACATCAGGTCGTGTACTGCATGCACAAACAACAATGTGGGCCGTTTGTAGAGTCAGCCTTTGGATTGTGCACTAATTAATTTTAGTAAATTAAGAAAAATATAAAAAATGAGGAAGTCCAAATTAAGTCTGAAGTGTCCCCAAATAACTCCAGATGGAACATTTAAAAAAAAAAAAAAAAAAAAAAAAATAGATGTATTTTTGTGCTTTTTGCCTTTATTTGATCGGGCAGTGGATAGAGTAGGAAACAGGGGAGAGAGAGCGAGGAACGACACTCGGGAAAGGAGCCACAGGCCAGACTTGAACCTGGGACGCCCGCTTGGAGGACTATAGCCCGGGGGCGCGACCTAACCACTTGGCCATCTGCGCCCCTAGTCAGAACAATTTTGTATTAATGACTCTATATTAAGAGGAATTTGAAAATAATACAGAGATTTTAAAAATAAAAACACAAGTCAATTTAATAATGTGTTTTTTTTTAACGTGCATATCCTTTTATCTTAGCTTGTACAGATTCTAGGAATGCATTTGAAGACACTCCAAGAAATGACTCGTCTCTAATGCATAGTTCAAAGGGTTAAGTGGATCGTGAAGATGCTTCCTCTGATGTGACACACCTTCATGCCCTGCTCGCGGTACTTGTGTGTGTATATATAGTTCTATGTAATGCGTCTCCACACATCGTTCTACCTCTGCTCTCCCAACCATCCACAGATTTGGCGGCTGTGAGGTTGTTTTAGCTAAGCTACTTCCGATGTGCCGTGGGTTGAAGGTTGAGGCCTTGATATGACTAATGGGCACATTAGACAGCAGCCAGCGGTCCTTGTTGTGAGATTATTCGCCGTACTGATTCCATAGAACCCCTGCTGGCCCTGCAGAATTTCTCTTTGCCCCGCTGTTTAAACCCCCGGTGTTGACCGGGCAGCGTGACTGACACCAGAGCAATTGGTCATGGAGGCCCCATCTGGGTGTGCGAGAGCTGGGAGGCAGCGCGGGCTGACCTCACACTGCGAGGGAACCGAGGAGCTCCGAGCTGGCATCCGAAGAGAAGGCGGCTTAAGTCTTATTAGAGAGGGTATTACAAGCAAACGCAGACACACCACTTATTAAGACAACACTATCTGGGGAACAAAACAGGAGATTAGAGAGCCATCCCATTACACTGTAGGTCACCGAGGGCTTCTTGGCACTCGTGTAATCTGGAAACAATCACCCATGGTCGACTAACCGACGGGGAGTCTGACACGTTTTTTGTCTCATTTGGGACATTTTTTCTTCAGTGACAGGACCAACTGTTGAGGTCCACAATTAAAGTGATAATGTACAGTGTGTGGGTCTTTATACTTTAATGAAAGCATGACAGGGGGAGCATCCTTAGGGGGTTTCATGCCGCCTTAACAACCCTGCACGTTATTCAACAAACGACCACCTGCTAAAGAGATCATGTGCAACACAATGTACATCCTAAATGTATAAATTATCTTTTTGGATTGGATTTAAGAAATGAGACCTGCAGAGTCTGTTGATCAGAGCGACAGTCTGTTCTTCACAGCAGCAATTTGTGCAGATTAAGACTGCTGGATCAACCAATCAGAATGGAATTGTCAACATTGCTAGGAAATAAAAGCAATGTAACAGTCAATTGATCAAGTTCCCGCAGGAGCATATTGGCGCTGACCTTTTTGGCCCAGGAGCACGCAGCATAGAAAACAAAGTTGTTTCCAGCGTGCTTTTTTTTTTTTTTTACAAGTCATTACCAAAGAGCAGGTCCCTTGTAGTACGATCTTGTACGAGCACACCCGCCTGCACATCACTCGCTGTTTTGATTTCTTGCCTTTCTGCCTCTCGACACAGCTGACGGCCTCTCTTCCAGCGTGGGTAATAAGAGCCGAATGCATTAACCTTGTTTTCATTTACTCCCCGTGGATACAGCACCGGGAACACCGAGTTGCAAATTCTTCTTTTTTTTTTTTTTTGGCAGTGTACTTTATCATTGCTGGCACTTTCTGTTAAATCTGGGGACCTTTTCATGACCTCCTCCTCCTCTCCTCTCTCCGGTCCGGGGAGGATTCTCCTTGGAGGTGACTGCAGCCTCCGCCAACGGTATCGGGAAGTTTCCTCAGCCCTCGATCCATGCCCTCGGGCCGCCGTGTGTTCGTTGCTTAGAGGCATTTTAAAACTGCAACTGCAAATCCAAAATACGGATGAGTTTTGATTCTGAATGGACCCAGCTTATATGTGTTGATTTGTAGACACTACAAAGGGCTGGATTTCCACCGTAAGGGAAGTTGCATGGCACTCTGAGCTTCAGTGGAAAGTATCTGGAGGCCCCCACTTTTAGCTTGACAGTACAACTGTTTTTTCACTTAATAGACGGAAATGAAACAGACAGGGAAGCAGCATGAGGTCGCTTCAGAAACGGAAAAATAAATATCGCTTAGTATCAAGTTGAAGCATCAGGACAAGATTTCTGTCACCATCCCTCAATTGTAACCTTATTTTTTTGTTTAAACTTAAACACGACCACACACTCGCTCTGACCTGGAGACATTTGCTTCACACCTCCTGGGAAAATAAAGCTTAACCTCAATCCAGTCCCCCACAAATTCACACATACACGGCTGTCAAGATAATGAAATCTTGTGTATATCTATAAAGGTTAGAGCTGTGTCACTACAAGAAGTCAGCCTTTTCCCGGTAATTGACTTCATAAAATTTAATGGAGAGTATTACTGTTCATGCCTAGGAAATTCCCCCCCTGTAAAAACCTCTCTTGGCTTGCTTTAACAGCCCCTCAGTCTTCATATCTTTCATTCTCCTTTATACATTTGCGTTTTTGGAAATTGCAAACTGCAATTTCCAAAAATTCACAGTGAAGCGTTCTGTAGATGACGTACTGTACGGTCCTCGCCGTCTCTGTTTCATTAACGGCACGTACACCATGTCTTTACTACCACAGCACTGCTTCTGCTTTCCCTCCCAGAACTGCATTCCAATACACACTGGGGCAGAAAGCACAGTTGGCACTCTTAAACCCGATCGTGCTTTTAATGTGCACCAGCCATTAATCAGCAGTTTTATTCTAGGCCATGGGGTTTATGAGACACAGTGTAACTAGGATTGTGGGTTAGCCTGCATATTTTTTAAGCCTGTCACATTGTAGCAGCTGTTTGATGCTGACACTGGGTGAGTTGTTGAGGATGATTTGGCTAATAAAAACTATAGACCCTGACCTGTGACACACAGGACTTAAGCAGCACTATCACTCTTCACCGGCTGTGTGTGAAGGACGGTTGTGTTTCATCGGGTATAGGAGCCAGATAGATCCAAAGATTTGTTTTTCAACGGTGGATCATATTGATCCTTGGTGATGTCATCTTTTGAAATTTTTTCCAAGATCTGTTTTTTTTTTTTTTTTTTTTTTGAGGGAAATCTGGTTTACCCTCTGTTATTGAGAGTCATGCTTCTCACATGGCACACACATGCACAAACAGGACCTGCGGACATGCATTAGTGGAGAGATGTCAGAGTGGGGTTGCTACACAGGGAGTGAACCAGAGCTGTTGGGAGTTCAGTGCCTTGCTCGAGGCCTTGCACCTCGGCAGTACTCCAGAAGTGCCCTGGCACCTCTCCAGCTACCAGACCAACTTCCTTCCTTAGTCTGTCCCGGGACTTGAACTGCTGACTCAACCCAAGTCCCTACAGGCTGAGCTACTGCCGCCCTTTCTTTATAGAAAAATAATCAAGAGCAGAAAAACAATTCTTTCATGTAAATAATTTTTTTTAATTTATAAAACAAATGCTGACTGCTTGACATAACTAGAGATTTTTCTTTTTGTTTAACCAATCAATGAATAGATGAATTGTTGCAGCTGTAGTGTGCACTGGTTGCCATGGAGTCCAGGGGTGAACCTCCTGGGTGCTGAGGTGATGCACTGACTGCACGAGGGGCCATACATTGTAACAAGTGTATCAGCTCTGTTTCTTGCATATGCATGTTCCAGGCCACCATGTATTACAGAACAATAAAGTGAAAAATAAAGATTCCCTGCTCGAGACATTAATAAAGTCTGTCCTCTTCATCTCCTTTAATTTGCAGTATGTGTATTGGAGTCATGAAGGGTGGACTGCAGGTTGACTGAAGCAGATGTATGCAGAGTTCAAAAGGACAGCAGCTCATGAATAGTTAATGAAATAGTAAAAATAGTGTGAACTGTAAAGCATCTTCTTGTCCCACTTCTATTTCATTATTAATATATTGTTATGTCTCCTGTGAAGAATAACTTGAACAGCAGTTTTCATATGAGGATAGAGAATCTCTAAATCTAGCATTTAGTCTAATCTGATTGAGCGACATCAGTGAATGTGATGTTTGAGGTGGCAATAGTCCTTGTGCTCAGAAATGCGACCTTATTAACAAAACACTGTAGCAGTGGATGGGATCCTCCTCGTCCTCATGTTCCTGAATGTACAGTCTTATTTACTTACTGCGTGCGCTCATTGCCGGGTAATGCTGGCTCGCTAAAGGCATTTAAAGTACAGCGTCAATATGTGAAGTGGCTGACTGAATAAGTAAATAACTTTGGTGCCTGGTAATTTCTATCTGACACTTCTCTTAATAATGCCAGAAGTTTTTTAACTCTATTAGATTTGCATGCATTCCATCCAAAGCACCACATTTATTTCTATTTACTTGCAAACTAATGAAGCGTATCAGTGAAGATACAAACATTGCTTGTGCATCAAATAGAAACATTTAGGTATGCGTTGCTTCCAGAGCTTTGCTGAGACCATGGTTTTATAAAATGGGGCCAGAGTTTTGAAATGTCAGTTTTGGCTTCAACAGAGCAATATGTGAAATGGCTTTATGTTTTTTATATATTTTTTTTTATCCTGCTATATTAAAATGTAGCTGTGCTGGGCACATTTAATGGTGCAGAATATTTTGAAATGGGACATGCATTATCCTGCTGAATGGTCAGTAAAGAGCTGCCAACATGCTTTTGGAACCTATATATCAAAGGAAGAGAGGCTGTAAAAGCATTCGAGGGGGAATCACAAAGGGCTTCATCGGAAAGAAATAAATTATAATACAAGGGATTTTTTATCTCGGTCTGCAATGAGTCAAACAGCTGAATTTGATATTTCAGATGTCGGGGTAACACCACTTTCACTGCAACAAAGCACCTGAATGAAAACAAGCTTTTTGCTTTGCAATCTGAAATACAAGGGACAAGTGTTTTAGGGTGTTTTTGCACTGATGTAAATATGAGTTGCATGAATTAATGCAAAATAGTTTTGAAATAATGATTCTTTAAAGCACTCAAAGCCTTTTGCATGGTGCTTTTAAAGCTACAAATCTCTATGCAGTTATTCCCTCACATTTTGCATTTTGATGTCTTCATTCTGATTGGAAGACTGATGGATTGCATCATTAAGTTGCAAGCTACTGTATCTTTTTTTTATTTCATTGGCATGCATTTGTTAACAAGCAATGCTACGCTGGGATAAAATGGCGCATCGGAGCTATTTTCACAGATTCATAGACAAACACTACATTTGCCCTGCAAACCGTGGACTCCAGTAAATACCGTTCTATGCCAGTGATTTGTCCTGTTTCCACTTGCACACTAACCCCATATGACCCAGGGAGAGGGCCACAGCAGGAGTCAGCAGACGGGCTCCCTCTCAGGGAGCTGCAAGAGGTCACAGGGGCATCACTCCAAAACTTTGGCAAGGGTATCCTCCCATCTGTCGAGAATAAGTGCCGTCCAATGATTGGCCATCCAATTGACTGGGGCACCACGGCTCTGGGTAGGTGGGGAACAGACAGAGAGCTCCCTGCCAACAGCTGCATCCTGCAGGGCGGGCGGTTTGGAGTTTCATCCATTCGCCTTTTTGCCCTATCTGTTTTATTTAAGCCATGCTCTCGGGGCAACAGATTGAATTGATGACATTTGCATTTATACGAGGATCCATATTTTGACAGCTTTTTAAGCAGCACACTCTGTTACATAAGGACAGACAGTAAGAGATATTCTATTTTGAGATCAGAATAAAATAGTGGGCCGAGCGTCAGTTCCTTCTCCACAATAGCACACAAAAGAAAGGTATTGGATTTTACAACTGCAAAAGGCACTGATATTAATATCCCCCTGAAATGATATACAATCATCAGCATTCCATTTTTCTTCTTCCTTTGGAGGCTTGTTCCACTCTTAAACTAAAGATATAGCACTGCTCAAAGGTATCAGCAGGGGAGTGAGCCTTCACAAACTCTATAGCTTCACACATGGGTGTTTTTTGAGCCAGCAGAAAATGATAAAGTCTAACTCAGTTTGATATAACTTCAAGTTGAAGCCAGTTCATAGTGTAAGGAAGGGGTATAACCAAGGTAAACATTTTGTTGGTAGAAAGTGTAAGAGTTTATAGGTTTACCACAGTTCATTTCTCTTTTTCAATCTAATTTTCTCCTCGACATGGAGACCTGGAGAGGGATTTTACCTTGTCTACTTTTCATGAAATATGTTGGGAAACTTGGCAGCAAAATTTGATGAAGATTTTGGAGGCCGGTGATGGTTTGCAGCCGTGTCAGAAACTTCCACCAGGAAGCTCTTAAGAGGGACGTATGATGTGACACAGAGATGAGTAAAGGCAAAGCATTAAGAAGACGGGTTGGATTGGCATCGGCAGTAATTCAGGTGTCGGACTAGGCAGCCAGGGTGAGGGGGGATTGGGGCCTGAAGGCGACGCTCTCAATTGACCTGTCCGACTCCGTTTCAGCCCTTTCATATGGACAAGAGCTTTGGGGATGACTGAAGGTGCTTGACTCCGAGTGATACTGAAAGAAGGTCTGACATCCAATCCAAAGAATCACTACTCCTTCAGGTTTGAAAGCAGCCAGTTTTGGATTGCCAGGGGCAGTTTGTAGGGCAGTTTGTAGGGCCTGGTACTGAAGAATCAAACGAGGAGTTATTTTCCAAAAATTCACTTTGAAATGGTTCAAACAGATTTGCATTACCATCCATGTGCTGTACAAATTTTTCAAAATGTGAAACATCTCAGCGGAAGAACATGTTCTTATCATCCCTCCAAATCTCTGGTGATATCTGAAAATGAGGGTACCATATGCGTAAAGTAAAAGTATCCACTGGTGTGTGCTGGTACATGTCATGCTGGCTTGTTCTGGCAAATCCAAACCATCTATGGGGTTAAGCCCCCCCCCCCCCCCCCCCTCACTCCATCCCCGCCCCTTGCAGTCTCTAACCCACCAGTCGTGTGGCTGCCAGCATGATAGATGGCCACACAACTGATTAACCATGTTTTTACGCTCACTTGAATTGGAGAGATAGTATTTCTGACAGAAGAGCTGGCTGAGACCGGGGGATTAGTGGGTGCTGTTTTTCAGTGCAGCGTCGCCCCTCTGTTGTCTCTTCCCATTTCCTTCCACTCAAAGACGAACACATAAAGACGCACAAACTCATACATACACAAGTCTCCTTCTTGTTGTTTCTCTCGACGTCGCATGCCTGGTATAACACCAATCCTTGTTACATTTACATCGCACTCCATGCTGGATCCATGAATAATATGGCATGAGAGAATAGTTTCCTCCCAACGGGATCATCACACAACTATCAGTTGTGGCAACCGTGTCTTCAGTTTTCCCTCCTTGTTTCAGTTTCTTTTTCATCGTGTTCTCAGCAGTAAACATGTTTTTTTCAAACAGCATATTGGTATCTTCTCAGCTGGCTGTGATAGGACTTGGAAAAAGTCACAAGTCTTATTTCAATTAGAAAATGCCGTGGTGATAAAGAAATCATCACACTCCTCATTACTTCCTGTTATAATGAGTTCTGTTTTAAATGTAAAGCGAATCACTATTAACATTCGCTATCTTCTTTCCACAAATCAGGAAAAAAGAAACTTGTTAGTTTTCCCACATCACTTCTATTATGCTGTGGTGCTTGCAGAAAATCATATTAAGTTGCTCCATAGTTAAAAGTTGTGCTGCGTATTCAGTCATGCATAACAGCTTCAAGTCGTTGAATAGGAAGTGCAACAGAGAAAGTTCACGGCTTCACTTTGAATTAAAAATAGGGTCGATCTACATACAGTTTTTTTCTGAAGTGTGTCAAGTTGTATACTTATCTCTTAAACATTCTAAATTCTAAGGAAAGCCAGGATTTGAGTCCAACCCAACACACTAATATCATCATGTTTGCTTCTTAAGAACATGCTGCTTTTTGGTTTAGTTTGGGGCTTAGTGTCTAGGATTTTTGATAATCTTTTCTAGTGTTGTTGTTTAAAATGGGTCCTTAGATTCCTGCAGATATTCATACTGACAAGAAAAAAAATAGTGAGAACAGGGAGAACTCTATTCCCTTGATGAAAGTTTCTACCTTCTCTTGTACGTCTACGTTATAATCTCAATGTGTGCCGACTAAGATCCAATTTGCAAGGCAGTATCCACTTAAATGATCCATTGGATTACCCTCTCACAGATGCATCTCTTTCTTAAGCAGTTTGTTTGTTTTCCCCTTGGAAGCCTGGTAAGAAGCTTTGTTGTTCCACCAAACCTGACCTGACTCTGGCACGCTGTCACGAAAGTAACTAACCTGATTGCGGTTCTGCAACATGCGCTTTAATGAAGTTCTGTCGTCAGTACGTCTTTGTACCTACGCATTGCGTCCATAAGAGCGCAATATTGGTGTCCGAGTGAGCACAGCAGAAGCTTCACATACACACACAGTCAGTCGTGCGCACACACATCGCTACTCTTCCTCACTTTTGCTGATATTACATATAGCTACATCGCTCCCCCCAATACGATGAAGGAAAAGGGATGTACAGACTTCCCCCTCATGACACACTGCATGCTAGGTGTGCAAGAGACGTGTTCTGCCTTCTTATGGCGGTCTGCGAGTGCCAGCAGAAACACCCTCGAAGGGAGCTTCACACTTGACAACCCCGGTGATGTCCTGGCTTTAGCTGCCCATCAGTCTACTCTACAGAGTTGAGTCATGGGGCCAATAGTGGCCAAGTGTTAATGTATGTAGTGTCAGGGTTGTCACTACCTGGCTAGCTCTCATAAATGGAGCCTGCATGGGACTTTTGGATGTTTTGGTTGCAGTGGCAACTAAGGGCCATGTGGTGAGGGCATAAAGGGGATGAGGGGTTTCTTCACTGAGCACTTATCATTTTATTAGGGCACAAGTATCATAGGTTTATTTAAGATTGGTCCACGAGGTCTCATCATTGGCTATCCCCAATGTCAGTCCTGAGGATATTGTGTTGTTGGTTTTTTGGTCTGCCATGAAATAAAGATCTTGCGTTACCATGTGAGAATGGGTTGATTGTTGGGTTTTATTGAGCCGAAATGGGACAGCATCTCATGTTTGTTGAGCAGTGAGTACATAAAATCTATGATGTAGGTGTCTTTGTTTGATTGCATCCTCTCAAACCAAAGCAACAACCTCCACCATGAACCCATTTTTACCCCATCAAGTTCTTGAATTTGATAGATTTTAGAAACATGTATCTAAACTTCAGGGAAGTGTTTCTCTATTCCTTTCTGTTTGGTGCCTTGTTTTAAAGTCATGTTGTACTTTGCATCTTCATAAATAGCACATGATTTATGTCTTTTTTTTCTCTCTCTCTCTTTCTCTCTAGGTAAGTGTAAAGGTTTTCCTCTTCGTCCATCCTGAAAACAAGCACCTTTCACCCCCACCCGTCACAGAACGCCCTCTGGAGATAGCGGGTGCCAGGGTGATTCATCGGTAGCGCCACTGGTTAAAAATATTCCACCCTCCTTCTTCTCCCTCTGCTCCACTTCCCTGTGACTGTCAGAGGAAATGAAGCCAGCTCCTCTTCAAGACTAAACAAGACCAGAAATGGGCTCAGTAAGCTTGTGTCATTTAAATGTCCCCTAACTCCTTCCAGGCATGGAATATGTCTTGAAGTCGGTGTAAAATATGACAAAAGAGGCCTGAATGATGCCAAGGCAAAAAGGGGGACAGTGTGTGTAGAAGAACAGCAGTGGTCTTTAGAGGGTGGGGGACATGTTGTCTTTGTGCTAAAAAGCTGTCTCTTTGAGCTCAGCTTCTGCTTTGAACTGATCGGTAGGTTGTGGGTTTGTCCTTGCCTTGCATTGATGCACAGAGCCAATTAATCATTGTTCTTTATCTGGACCTTTATTAATTTGGGTCTTTGACCAAGTATGCTGTTGACCTTGTGCTTTGTGGGTTGTTTTGTGTGTCTTTGAGCCAATTGTGCCTTCCTAAATCAGATACTCATTAAGCACCGGAAGAAAATGAGGCAGCCGGAAATATCTGATTGTTGTATTGAGATCCAAAAAGTTTTCACGACTCAGGGAAGAGAATCCTGACCTTGACAGAGGACGATAAATAATTATCATTACACTGTCTCTCTGATACAGTTTTTGCTCCACGTGATTATCCCTCCCTTCTTGTCCTTCCTGCTGATATTGGCTTGAAGTACGTTTTATCTTCACCTTCCAGGCGGACCAGATTAATCCAGCGAAATGTGTTTTAGCTAAGTCAGAGCACTAAACGGGGAGAAGAGGGAACCCAGTGGTTCTGTGCCTTCTTGAATTACAATGAGTTTGGCTCCCTTTTTCAAAAAATGGGGGAACTGCTTTTTTTTTTCTTCCGGCAAAGATCAATCACTTCATAGAGCATTGTTTGGGTTTTAACTTTTGAGGACCTTGTTGGCTTTGGGGATGACGAATTTTCCAGCAAGGCTCCCGTTGGACCCGACATCCAACTGATGCAACGAGACTGCAATTGTTTTTGCTTTTGAACAGTGGGGTTTTTCCTCAGATCGCCGGAGTTGCCTGGCTGTGTCTCTGCTGGAGTGGCTTTGCAGCGGAGCCATTCTTCTCGACTGCAGCTCTTATTGGGAGATTGTGTGCTGGGCGAGGCGCAGCAAATTAACCAAGGCCTGCGAAGGTTAAATGCTGCTGCCAGGGTCTCTGTGCATGAGGCGGGCAGTGCCACATCATTGGCGGTTCCCCTCTAGCCTTTCCGTCTCGTCAATAACGAATGTCCACATCGCTGCCCATTCATGTCTCTGTTTTCGGAAACAGCGTCCTTTGTAATGGCAATCGCATTATGCAGAACTCGACTCAATGTTTTGCAGCGAAAACAGACCTCTTGCATTCCTGTTTGACTCCATTCATCTTCATATTTCTTCACATGCTCACAGTGTAAATGAATGGACCTTTGTTCACGTCCTTACAGATGACCTCTTAGTTTTGTCCTCCCATTCGTCCTCTGTACACGGGCTCAATGGGTTACTGTGTTGACTCTGATTCAGAGACAGCCTGGCCCCTAAAGGCCTAAGGACTCCCAGATGATGGAGTGGCCGAGACATCTGCCATGGACGTACAGACGGTAGCCTTCGGTACACAGCACCCTGTTGAAGCTGAAAAATACGATTTCAACCTGAGTAAGCCGTATTGACTGAGACGTCTCCTGCAGTAGTCCTGAGGTTGTTAGTGCAGGCAGTGGGTGGTGGATTGATTATTTTTACAGTATTGCTACAAGAGAGTGGTGACCTATAATTCTGCCATAAACCAACTAGAGTTGTTTACATGGAGATGTACTCGTTCCAGGAGGTGTCTGTGCATAGGCAGCAGGTTGCACAAACAAAGATTGTGGCCCCTCAAGCCAGCAAATAAAGTGTCGGTAGAGTGAATGTTCATGAGAGATCATCTTTTTTAAAGTGCATTGGAATTTCTTATTGAGCAGATGTTGATCCATCGGATAGTTATGCTGTTTGGAGATCAGACAATCAAACTGATTTAGCATTCTCACTTCACATGGTGCCACATTCTGTTCACTGTACTCAGTTTGTATTGCAGAAGCTGTTAAAGGTGGCTGTTTTTTGTTACTCATGAATGTAGGGAGAAAGCTAGGAAGCCATTTAGGCACTGTTATGATCTGATTGCTCATTGTTGAAATTAGGGCTGACAGACATTTTATATAACAGTTATAAGCATACAACTTCTTGAACTGCAGTCTCACAAGTGCATTTGGCATAAAATAAAGCTAAATACTCTACGAACCCTAAATCTGAAGGCTTGTGAATTAGGGCCTGACTGATATGGGATTTTTGGGGCCGATACTGATGTAGATGTTGGCGTGTGAAATAAATCTGACACCGATATATCGGCCGATATCTTTCTTACATTTATGTTTGAGCTGTAGAGAATAGATACACACATTTATTGTGTTGATTCCTCAAATGCAGTTCTCAAGGGATGTTCAGACAAAATATTATTTAAAGAAAACCACCATGGAGTAAATCAAATCATGAGAAAGTACTTTCAAGGACACACAATCAAGTGTTTTATCTGTTTGTTTGTGTCTTTCCAACACTCTACATTGATTAAGTGCAGACTTGTTTCTGTTTAATGATGAAGATAATGTGGTTGGCTAAGCTTCCATTGCATCTCTTATCTGATTGTGTCCATGACTTTCTGTAACTGCTTTACCTTCACGATTGTAGTATTGTTGTCCATGTCATCATTGATGATGTGATGGACCACTCTTAGTACGACCCTGTCTCGAAACATTGTGTGAAATTAAACATTGCCGTACAATGTCCCCAAAACAATGACATTTCATAGTTCCAACATTTGGTATGTTGTCTTTGTGCTCTTTGCAATTAAATCTGGTCTCTCAATGTTTTGCAAATGGTCACTTTGTTTGCATTTAATTTATTTATTTACACACTGTCACAACTTTTTCTGGATACGCTGTTGGAATAGTTTGATTTTAAGCATTGTAAACATGTTTTCAGCGCTTCAATGAGAACTCCAACCAGTGATCACTTGGAAAGCTTCATGTTTTTAAGACTTGTTGAACATAAATGAATCTATCAGCAAATTATTATCCTCCAGATTATTAGAATTCAAGCTCGTTCGTCTTATTTCAAACTCCAAATGACCATACACGAGGCTCAGTTATGTAAAATACCCCATGAGTGCACAGTTACGTCATTTTCTTGAGAACAGTTCCTGTGAAAGGCCGTCTTGAGCTCTCCAGGCCGTCCTCTGCTCTCCTTGTGCGCCGTGTGGAAGGTGCGACGTGAGCCAGGCCTTGAAACACTGCGTGTCCATCCTCCCTTTGTACCTTGTCTGGCTGGTGTCCTCCCCACTGCTGCTGCTTCGTGTTTGGACGGGCCAGCAGGGCCAGCATGGAGAAGGGAAGGAGGGCCGTCTGTGCCCAGCCTGGCCACCTGGCTGCCCAGAGGGGAAGGGGGCGTGGAGGGCGGTGGAGCGGAGGAAGCGGGTCAGCAGGAAAAAGAGACATTTCCCCCCTCCTCTTTATTTTTCTTCTCTCTCTAGTTTTCTCTCAGGCCTTCTGTTCTCTCGTGCGCTCTTTTCTTCTTTCTTCATGCTTTCACACTTCATTCCTCCAGACGCTGTTTCGGTTATCTCGCTCCGCTTTTCAATCCTCTGCTTTTTATGTTGTACTTTCATGGTCCTCCAGAGTCTAGGTCATGTCAAGGCTAAAGGAAATTACTTCCTCCTGTGCCGAGTTTTAAGCTGGTTATGAAACAAATTGAAATTAATACTGATGTCTCTTTGCGCTACAAAAGCTAAGGAGATCATCAGAGACACAATTGAATATAGAGGTATCGTTATTTTTAAAGTCTGTCAATTCTACAGCAGGCCTAATGTCAGACAAAGTAACAACGCCCTGTTAAATCAGTGTTGTTCTCACATTCTTCAAAGCAAAGATTTACGTTAAGTCATGTTAGTTACGTTAGGCTTTTAAAATTTAGCAGGAAGAAGACCAATCAGCAAAGAGATAGAAGACACCCCCTGTGTACCTTTGTCTGCAGACACAAAACAAAAGTACCTCACAGTAGCTTTTAGCAAGATGCTAACAAACGTTAAACAGCAAAAATCATGCATGAACAGAATCAGTTTGACTGTTTCACCCTGTTAAAATGAGACTGTGTAACTGAAGAATTCATACTTCTTTAATGTAATCATCTTTTATATACACATTGGTATCACATCATGCTAGGGGTTGCACGACTTCAGATTTTTGTAAGACATCATTCTTGTGATAACAGTGCAGTCAATATCGACTAATCGCTTTATGAAATTATCAATAAAACTGCTGCAGGAGGGAAGGCTTTGCAACCAGCAAAATTATTAATTTGCAAAACTTAATTGATATGCTGCTGAAAGCAGAAGTTAACACATAAAGAAACAACAGGTTGCAACAGCGGCAATAAAGTATGCGACAATAACACGTGTGCTAAAACTACCGTTAAAGTGAGTGAAAAGATAAAAGTCAGGTTTATAATTATAGCGTTTTCACCTACTCACTGTCATCAGACATAGAGCGTCATCACACAGCTGTAAAGACAATGAGTCAACAAGTCTGTGCAACCCCTACATCATGTACAATATTTATATATAGATATGAGAATCATTTGATAGAAAATATGATATTGTATCTGCAGCACTCAAATCTTGAAATAGAAAAGATGTCCATATATATTCTCCACTGACGATTTAAAGTTACCTGTGTGAATAACGAGCTATAGGAAGCAGAGAGTTCTCCTTTGAGGACAGTGTGTTCTCTGTTTGTACCTGGATCTCCTCTACGCTCCTTCTGCCACAGCCTTAACTTCCCGTCTGCTCTCTGTGGTGGACGGGAGTGTGCCGGCCTGTGCCAGACTGGAGACTGCGAGGTGTCACCATGGTTCACCTGAAACATGTGATATGAAGTACAATATGTTCCATGAACCATCACCTGTACCAGAAACACTTTAGACCTGAGAACATTAGAAACAGAGAAAATGTGTGTGGCAATCAAATTATCTAAACGAGGTTACAAAGTGTTTTCCAGAACGCATAGAAGAAAACAACATTTAAACATAAGCAGATGGGGAGCTGGTAGAGCGCCCCATGTACTGAGGTAGTGGTCCTCTAAGGCGGCCGGGTTCGAATCCGACCGGTGGCTCCTTTTCCCGCATGTCATTCTCCTCTCTCTCCCTCTCTCTCTTTCTCTCTCTGATTTCTGACTCTATCCACTGTCCTGTCTCTAAAATAAAGGCACACAAAGAGCAGAATAAATGTATCTTCAAAACCATAGACAGATTAAAAGTGCCTCGCAAAATAAACAGGAAATTAGAAAATGTGCAAAATTAGATTTGCACATCCTGACGCTAACACACTAACTGGATTTCAATCAAAGTCTGTAGAGAAAAACCTTGGTTAAAAGTGCATGTTTACTCACAGAATATCACACATGTGCCTTTAAATGAATTAACTTCTATTTCTCAGTCAGAAATGTGTCACCTTTTCGGGTCATTTGGGTCCTGACTGTCCAACTGACCTAAAAAATAAGAAGACAAAGGTTCAAGAGAAGAATTAATTGTATTGATGATTTGATTCCAGGTGCTCTTATTGTCCACTACATGAGACTTCATGGAAATGATCACAGATTGGAATAGTTTGACCCACTTGTGTTGCAGGTTCGTTATTGTAGCTAAGCAGCTTCAAAGTTTTCTAAAATAAGTTCACTTCTCTTTTAGTTCTGCCTTTGAACTCCAGGAAGCTCACCTTATATTGCACGTTGGCGTTTCCAAAAGAACTTCAGGGGATGTTTTCAAAGCACATAATTTAAAGACTACATATGAAAAATTCACTCTTAAGAATTTAAATGACTGTACAGTCTCAAATGATAATGCCTGTGGTAAGACAGCATCATCAGGGTTTGGATTTTCAAAGACTAAATAAGCGCTAGAAAAGACGCACCTTGCAGTCAGTTTGCAGACTCAAGCTGGCCACACACTTGATGATTTTTTGGCCCGATTGCTGATTTGCCACCCACAAGTATTGTGGGGGCGGGGCCTAAATCTAGGCTTGTTGTAACCAATCTTTCTCCAAAGAATCCACAAGTGTTTGGTGTCACTACGGTTATTTGAACTGCTCCCGATCGAGTCAGAGCCTCCCCGATCTGGATTCTAAATGTCCAACATGTTTGATATTTACGATTCCTGGTCAGACTGCCTCCGACGGAATATCCACAGCAGCCAATCAGAGCAAGCAGACCAGGATTTTGTCCGTATTTTTTTTCTCATTTCCTGTTTTTCGCTGTAAAACAAAACATAGCAGGAGAGTCAGCTCCATAGTCCAGCTCCAGAGCCTCCATATTTGTTTTTCTTTTAAATTCACGTTTGATCACACAAGGTTCTGTGAGATCTGGTGTCTGTGAAATCATTACCATAAAAAGCAAGTGTGTGTAGTCTCCCGGTCTGGCCAAGTTCGGAGGATTATAATATTAAAAATCAGTGTGTGGCCAGCTCAAACCTTTCAGCAGTTTTTCTCCAGTGAGAATGATTTTCTTTTTTTTAACTTTCTGATCTTACGTTCCAAAAAACCTAATGCTGCTCTGAATTGAAAACTTGAAGATAAAAGGAAAACATACTTTTATTTAGGGAAATAGATTTGCTTTAACTCTAACTTTTTTTTTTTTTTTTTTTTTTTTTTTTAAACCTTTGATCAGAGGAGTTCTTGGACATTTCCAGCACGAATGTATAATTTTATTTTCACTGCCACCAAAGTGTTCACATCTTTATGAACATCAGTTATCTTTGATCACTAAAAAAACAATTAAAAAAAACAATTATAAGCTTCTTAGTTTCTAAAATTGTGTGTGTGTATCTCTCAGTAGCTCTGCGCAGTACGTCTTTCCAGAGTCTCCTTAATCATTATGCACTTAATGCCCAATCCACTGGTGAACACTCAACATGCTCGTCATTATTCCAAACTACTTCCCATTCAGGAGACTTTTGCTCCTTAATTATTTTTAAGCTCTTCTGGAGGAGCTGACACACGGTCCAGAGGTCAAACTGTGAGGCCAGGTGAGACTAAACTCACCATATTGCACTCTCCTCTGCCTCCTCCTTCCTCTGCCTCTCCCCTCGGGCTGATAATAGAGATTTGAGGCTCCCCTGCTGCTCGAGCCACCTGTGATATTATCTCTGAGCTCTAGCAGGCAAGGTGGGACTTTTAGCCCTCTCTATGGGACGGAGGAATTAGAATTAACTTTCGGGATAAGTGGATCGGATGTCTGGATTTGAAGGTTGAGCAGGAAGTATTAAAATGAAAGAGTTTCCTTTTTTTGTTGTGAGGAAGGAGAAACGTGCATATGGAAAAATATGAACTCTTTATTTTGGAAAGTTGTTCATTTAAAAAAAACCTGTGGTTAAACACAAACTTCTGATTTTTCTAAATTCTATGATATTCTGATGATATGATTTCTGCCTTGGAAAAATGTTTGTATTAATAACGTAAATGTTCAAAGTGTCACCTGAAATGAATGATCTTCTAAATCTTTGCAATGTTGCATTTTCAGTTTGGGAATTGATCAGAGTGGAACAACTGGTATATTTTTGCAAATTCTATTTTCATAATCTATCCAGATCAGGGAGTGTGAAAACAGTTCCAGGCTCAGTCTTATCATTTTTGTTTCCCCATCACAGCTGTGCACAGTGAGTCCCACACATAACTGTACACTTCTTTGTGATCTCATTTATTTTCCTTTTTGCACATCTGTGGCCCCGACTCTGAGGCACAAGAAGCGCTCTGACCCTTTTGGTACCGTTGGGATTCACAATTATTCTTACTGTATTTGTTTATTTTTTTCTAACAGCTGCTTCATACTGTATGAAAAGCTTCTGCTTCGGTCCATTGAATCCCTGCAATAAATCCAAAGCAGCACAAGAAATATGTTAACAAATGGACTGCCTGTGATTGGAGGCCAGCCTGAGCATGAGCACAGTGGCTTAAGCACAGCTTTCTACTGTGTCTGCATCCCTTGACTCACACACATTTGACATCAGCCTGCTGCTCAATAACACACACAACTCGATACACATCCGACATGTCTGCGCTAACTCTAAAGTCACGATGAGACAGGTAGAAATGCAGTTTTCAATCCTCCTCTCTAACTTCCTTTCTTCATGATAAAAGTGTCATTTCATATTTTATTCTGAAAACAGATGAATGTGCAAACACTTTCATGACATTAAACAATATGATGTCACCATTAGTGGCATTAAATACAATAGAATGTATACTAAGTGTGACAAATCAATGCAGTCACATAAACAGCTTCGTCAACATTTTGTATTATGTAATGCTGTCATCATAGCACAAATTAAATCAAACCCTGCACCATCTGCCTCGGGCTGCAGATTTCTGGAGCTGAGTGTTCACGTCCTGCAGCTCTGCTCCGTGCTGACGACAGTTTCACTTCCAGGCGATGCCGTTTTCTTCTTCTGTTGAGCTGTTGTCATGCTTCCCCTGTAGTTATCTGACAGGCCGAGTGTGTATTTTTTTATTATTACGGTTTCATCTGATCGATAGCACTATTCATAGTTCTATAGCAGTATTCACAGGGTTTGTTTTTTTACATACATGAAGTGTATAACATGTACCAGTTTGTTGTCAAAAAATAGAAATTCAAAGTGAGATATACTTTATGATCCTGTAAATACTTTAAAGTACATTCACACATTATCTTAAATTGGTTGCATGTCTGTGTTTGGCACATTTTTATTAAGCATCCATATTTTCATTTGAGTGTAAGAATATAGATGTTGGTAGAATAAATTCAGATGATTAAAGGTTTTTTAGTTATTCATTTTGTGATATTATAAGTAGTTATCATTGTCTGAGTATCCAACCATTTGTAACAATTTGTCCCTCTGGCAGCAAAACTGAAATTAATGTTGCCCTCTTGGTAACCAAACATGCCCATCCCTGATTTAACACATTTAGAAGATATCCAAAGAGAGAAAAACATATTAACAATCCATAAAGCAGTTAAACTTCCTGAGTATATGCACACATAAATCCAGACTTTGTGTTTAAATACCTTACAGTGCACAAACTGAAAACATAAATGTGCCTCTACATGTTCAAATGTTGAAGCTTTCTCATTTCCACAATGTCTGCCTTCTGATTGGAGCCAGAGTGGGTATGCATTTAAAACTCAGATTGACTTGATTTGTCTTGAATCATTCAAAATGTAACTCTGACACAAAAATGTCATATCAACTATCATGCAAAATGTAGGTCCCCCCCTCACACTCACCATCCCATCGGTGATCGACCAAAAAAACAGTGAACTTAGTGTTTGCTTGTATGTCAGGTTCTTAATGTTTCAGTCAGACATTGTTTTCCAAGTTATGTCCGCCAAAACGATCCAAAAATCTGTCATTCTCTCTCCATTCTTAACTCAACAAAGCTCGAGAACTGTCTTATTCATCACAGACAAATAGGAATCTGAAGTACAAGGAAGATTGTAAAATCTGTCCCTGGAAATAGTGTAGTACTCTCCTCATATTGTAGCGATTACAACTGAAATATCAGTCCTTTTGAGGATAATTTCACAGTGTATGAAGTGAGGGCTTGTTGTAACTCAAAAACCATGTTTTCTCTCCTTCCTATTCACCTGAGTTCTGTGAAATTTTAATGGATAATAAAACAGCAGGAGATTGCATTTATTGACGGGTTAAAAAAAGAAGCAGCCTCAGATGTAACCGAGCTTCTATTCCCCCCAATTAGCATGACTCTCAGAAGCTAGTGGGACACAGCATATATATGGTAATCACCAGGCATTATGGGTAATTTTATTGAAACCTCCCTGGGTGCACCTGTTAAATGGGCCTTATCATTAAGTATGTATGTGAAGCCTCCAGGGGGAAGGTTAAACCTGCTTGTTGTTTTCTTCAGATACCTCCTGCTCAAGAATGCACCATTATGACCTGATTTATGCAAATCAAGTGATTATTTGAAAATAATCAGAACGTCTGCGTTCAAACCGGGGAACTGCGATGTTTGTGAGGGCTGTTGTTTTTGGAAAAAAATAAATAATTACAGAAGTAGAAGATTCCTAATGTTTTCATTCATGCTGTAGTGAATATGCAGCCCTCTGATTTAATTGCACGAGGCCAACTCTTTGCTTTTTGCTCAAATTACACTGCAGTCAAATAGCACATGAGAAACCAGGGACTATTTAACTAATGAAGTGAATTCACAGTTGCATCATCCATCACTTTATGCTCAGCCACATCCCCCTTAAGCCCCGCGCCCCCACACTGCTACCGTCACGCTCTAACCCTGCAAATGCAGATTTCTCTTTTGCTCTCCCCCCCGACATCCGGCTTAAAGTTAATGTACAGACGGGCTGCTCGCTAAAGCACTTATACTCATAAAACACACACAGACTTCCTTCTTTTCATAATTTAATGCCAGTATTGAATGCTTCAAATAAATTGGAAATCTTTAGCTTACATGCAGAATCCAGAAGTTTAGTAGCATACAGAACTTACTGCTTAAAGTTAGCACACTTCTCTATCCTCGATGTTGCATGGATCAAAAATCATTACCAACTCACCTGTAGAGGAAAGAACATCTTGCAAACTCTAAAAAAATGAGAATGCATTTGTAAGAGCATACTGACAGACTGGAGAGTTCAGCTCGCATTGGCTCCTTCTGCGGCCAAGTGTGGGAGGCTCTGGATGAAGAGTCGGCACCTCCAAGGCCGAGTCATGGTTTTCTGATGGAAATAGATTGATTTCTTTTCCCTGGGTTTGGAGTGTGTTACGACTTCAAGCCAAATAATCCACACATCTTGAGATCCAGATCCGGAGTGAGGATAACACAGCAGTGAGAGAGTGGAAGTCAGAATGGTGCGGCATCAGTAGTAAAGCCAGTGTTGTATGAGGCCATCGTGATGGAGTGGAACTGAGCCTAAAGCTTTACATTCACCAGCCCAGTGGATCCCAATCTTTCTTTGGTTGCAATCCAGAAGGAAAAACCATACACACACTAGTTCTTAACAAAAAGGCATTTTTTTTATAAACTGTCTACTTGCTGTTATCATTATTTGAGTAAAATGTGTAAATCAGATTTTGACAGCCTCAGCAGACAAAGCCTTGCACCCCCTACTGAGATCTTTGGCACCCCTCCTATGAAGGCTTGGACCACAGTTTGGGAACCAATGCCCTTGGAGGAGCTCCGACATCCCTGAGGAATGTGAAGTAGAGTTGCTTTGACTGAAAAGGTAGCCCAGACATCTGATCAAGATTGACTTCCCATACAAAGTGTTGTTTTGTAAGTTGACTTTTATGATCCCCAAAAAGGAAAGCAGTCTTCATATTAGCCAGAAACATGAAATAAAGCATTAACAGAGAAATAAACATGACTAAGACACAATGAGCTCCTCCAACAGGCTGTCGCTTGCATGGTGCCACAACAGTCAGATATTGGCAGAATGCCTCCTGGGTGCCTTCCCTTTGGAGGTTTTCCGGGCATGTCCAACTGGTAAGAAACCCGGGGAAGATCCAGGACACGCTTGGAGGATTACACATATTATCACATCTGGCCTGGGAATGCCTCAGGAGGAGCTGGAAGACATTTCAGGCATGATGGAGGTCTGGACCACCACGCTTGGCCAGATGCCACCAAGACCTGGCACTGGATTAGTGGATGCGTGTATACACATCCTGAATACTTGCGTTGTATTTATTTTTTGACTGTCAATACTATTAGTTGGAATTATGCTGTAGGCCTATTAATTGTAGAACTGCATCTTATATGCTTAACTATATATAGAAACTGACTACTTCAGACAGCACTAGAGCATTCAATCAAAGAGATTATACACTATTTATATAAAAGTATGTAGATACACATTCATGTTATAAACAGAAAGTCCTCCAGACGGGGGGCCCAGGTTCAACTCAGACCCTGGGGTCCTTTCCCCACATGTCATCCACCCCTCTCTCACCCTGATTCCCTACATTATCCACTGCCCTGACTCTGAAAAATAATAATAAAAAAGCCTTAAAATAAACATCTTTATAAACTAACTTTTCCGCTGAAGCTGTCTTGGCCAGGACTCTCTGGAAAAAAAGAGACCTTGTTTCTCAATGAGAATATTTTCCTGGTCAAACAAAATAAAACGTTCAGCAGTACAAATAGGCCAAAGTAAGTGGGTGCATTTAAAGATATTATTTCTTGGAACAAAACCAAACTACCACACTCCTTATTTCAACAGTTTAGATTACATGATGTCAAAACCATGATTTCTTCTTTTCTTCTTTAACCCAATCTACTTGAAACATACATAAAGCTGAGTCAAATACTCACATATGCATACACGAGTAAGTTTCCCCCTCGAGAGATTGTACAAGTGTATAGCTGGTAGCCATTTAAGACGATTGGCTGTGCTGCACTGAAAAAGGTACTGTAAGTAGAACTCAAAATGGTAACGACTTTTTTCCATCAGCACAAAAATATTTATTTTTCAGTGTTTTTTTTAAAGGTTATCCATGTCCTTGTTTTGCATCGATTAACATTTTAAAAATTGTATTCCCAGTGGGATACTGCAAGTCTGGTAATAGAAGGTCTTTGATCCGAATTCTTTTACTGCGTTTTCTTTGGTCGCCTCATCAAATGCTGTGTAGTGTGTTGCTACCTCTCAGCGTTTGGCTAACACATTGGAACAACCTGTTTCATACCCATCCTCCTCCAGTAATGCCCTAATTTATTTTTTTTCCCAGGCTTACAGGATTTTGTTTATTCCATGCATTTCAAACTTCTATCCCGGTTTTAAGTGGTTTGAAGGTGCTATTCAACTTCTGGCAACTAATACTCATGGTTTTTTCATTTCTTGTAGCAGTTTCAAGTTTCCAAGCTAGTAGGGTGACAGTAGCTCAGTCTGTAGAGAACTGAGTTTGGGAACTGAAGGGTCACTGGTTCAAGTCCTTGTGTGGACCAACTCTGGGAATTGGTCATCCAGCTGGAGAGATGCCAGCCAACTTTCCTGAGGTCTGCCAAGCTGGCATTGAGCGAAGCACTGAAGAAGCAGAGGATATTCTGGCACAAACTTCACCAACCCACAAGGTGCATGAAGAGAGAAAGGCTCAGAAGAGGTCAAATTGTTCCAACAACACTTGTAGTGAGAAGATCAACTTTATTATTAACAAGTTAGACCGACATGTTTCAGCTCGTGGCCTTCATCATGGCATGACCCTGGTTGAGCAAAGTACTGAAACCCCCAGCTGCTCTTTCATGTGCCGCCCCTCACTCTGACATCTCACCATCACTGCATGTCCGTGTGTGCATCTCAGCCTATATGTGCATATGAGCATGTTTCAACAACATATTGTCAAATTGAATTTCCTCTCATGGGATTAATAATAATCTTCTTCTTGTCCTTGGCGATCGTTTTATTCCCATCAGAGCAATTTTTGTAGTTCTACTAGATTTCTACACAAGCTGCATATTGCAAGTCTTTCAAGCTCTTAACAGATACCGAAAGATACCGGCACAATAAGTGGAACATTTTAGATCCACCCTTTTTACTCGGCTCAAGTTTAGCTCCAGATTTTGACACTAATGTAGCCACAGGATTTGAAGCATTGAAAAGAAATGGAGTGTTTCCTGAATAGCCTCCTGCTCCTTCTAGAGAAGCATTTACTCATAAACAGTTAATACCTCTCCTCTGCAATCACTGACAAGCTGAGCTGCTGAAGTCTGCCGTTTGCTTGTCAGACTGCATAATTTCCACTGAACAATGTCTCCAAATTCACATGGACACTTAGTTTTCATTGGATGAAAAAGGTAAAACAAATAGAAATATGCATGACACAGGCTCACAGAATAGTGCGGATGGGGATCAAAACCCAGTTCTGTTAATGACCTGGTGTTGCATTTTCAAAACCTGCAAATGAATTATGTTTGAGCTTAAAGATACTTGTTTGGAGTCTCATGGGTCCTATACTGTAACATTATATTTGGAGTCTAATAACTTCTATTAAATCAACTCACTGGTGCACAAACCAACATTGATTGTCCAATAAAGTTTTTGAATAAAATTGAATTGCATGCCAACAGGGATTTCGCAACACGAGGAAGACTTCTAGTAGTGAGTTGCTTGGGAAGATGGCTGAACATGCAAAGAGGACTAATGTTTGCCTAGATTTTTTACCAAATGATATCATTATTATATGCAAATGTTTCATCCCCATCCCTAACATCTACACAATAGGTAAAAGCCAACCCATTTTAGTGCCTCTAAAAGTACAACATGAAAGTCAGAGATAGTCACAATCCACAGTCAGAGAGAGGATGGGTATTTTACTGCCGCCGAAACGGCAGTTTGTCTCGCTGTACGTTTATTTATTGCCCACCGAAGGCAAATGTAGCGAACTAGAGCTGACATTTCATACCCCCTCAACAGCAGTACAGATATGAACTGAAATGAGAGATCTAAGATAAACAGCCAAGCAGCTTCAATAGCCACCAGTTCTCGATTGACATTGCACCGAGTCGTTCTTACACCTTTCAACAACCTGTCGAGCCGTCTTAACAGCTACTGGACCCCAAAGCTTCCCCAAGACGTTGATACTATTCCTAAGCAAAGATCCTCATTCACATACTGTGATGTTGTTCCTCGGTTCCTATCCTTATGATTGGACTTATCACTTGAGATTAAACACTCCGCTGCCTGTATTGATACAAGGGTCCTTTGAGGGATGAAAGATGGATACCTGGGGAGGTAAAAAAAAAAGAAAAAAAGTCTGCAGTTATTAAATATCAGCCCATCCTGCCTCCGGGTTGTTTATCTTTCATTATGCTGGATTTTATTAAAAAATACTTATGGAAATCTCTGCGAGGTCTGGCCTCTCTCTGGCCTCTCCTGTGGGACGTCAGATGAGGAGGGGCATTTCATTTGCCGTGCTCTCTCAAGCACAGCTTGTGGCGTTGCCCAGTGCTTGTTATTAGCAATCCTAATGACTTCCAAATTTGATATGAGACCTCTTGCCAAAGCTTCCTGGTTGGTGGCTCAGTGCCTCTCCCCCGAGATACCCACCACTGCCTCCTGCTGCTTTGATTAAACTTTCATATGGCAGTGAACTGCACCATCTACCAGGGACTGAGTCACCGGCTCCCATCTCCCCGCCATTGTTTACCCAAGTGAAAGAGGACAGGATATCTGATGTGCACCAAATGAGACGGCTCGAGCAAAAAGCAGATTTCTTAGTGGAGTCTGTGCAACAAATACAACTACACAGTGGTGCGGCCCGGGTAAGCAGCACAGTGTTTGTTCAGTCTTTATAAAGTGGGTTTGGGTGAAGCTATAGCTGTTACACAGTGACAGGCCGTCTCTGCTCTGCTCAATAAATCCTGTGGGCTTTGGTGTTTGACTTTTTAATGGAAGGTTCTTGCGTCTTTCCGACATCCTTGTACTATCCTCACCCCCTCTGCCCTTTGTTGATTTCCCGAGCATCTCCAAATTATTATCTGCATGCCTAAGTTCACTTTCTGTTGACGCAACACAAACTCAGGTTGAGCCTCATTTAACTTTCTCCACAATAGTTTCAGGATACACACTGAATCTATCGATTGCTCCCACTGAAAAAAACAAAACAAAACAAAAAAAAACATATGCAGCAGTTCCTGACTTTGTAAGAAACACATATTGTTTGTTGGGAGTTCTGTAGCCTTTTCCTGTTGCCATTAGCACACGTCTGCTTGCATTGACATCCTGTCAAGCCACTTGCAATAGCGGGTGTATGCTAAAGTGCTAAATGCTCGAGGTGAAGACTGACTGTGATTGTGACTAAGTTCTCACCCAGGGCACTTTTACCACTGGGCTGCCGGAGATGAGGAAAATTGAAGTGGAAGCTAATTTATCTGAACCCAAGGTCTCAAAATAGCACTAAACCACACAGGTGAAATGACTAGCGGGTGGTTCAACTCTGAATTTAAGCTTTAAAGATACCGCTAAGCAAGCAGGGAGGCACTTTGCATGGATTGGTTAACATACTAAGCCATGTTTTATAGTGATTCATTATGGTTTTTGTTTAAAAGTGTCCTCACTAGGTTGCCATATTTTGCCAACTAGCTGAATTGAGATTTTGACTTATGGTTGTGGTGTTGTTTACAGCATTTGCACAAAATGAAATTGAATTTTGCCTTAGGATAACCTTTTCTAGAACCTTTTTGGAAAAGTGCCACATGGCATTTGATCTTTTCATGAACGCTAATAACAAAAGAAACCCAGAAACTAGTCAGTACAGTTAAAACTGTATCATTCTCATTGTTGTCTGGGATCCTCTTTGTCCATGAATCAAACGATGCTGAAACATCGTGACATTAAACTTACAATTGGCCCGGGCTCTGTTGTGACCTCTGCATGCACAAGTAAACCAGTGTATTGCTTTAAATCTCTACATGTGAAAAATATTTACCAGCTTTCATGTTGCACACAGTTGGAATGACTCACCGCCTCCCATTTGTCAAAAATCGTGCTGCATTTCACCACTACTCTGCACGTGTGCACCTCCCCAAGTTCATCCGTCAGTCAGTCTATTAAGGCCTCTCCGGGGCTCCATAATGACTCATTGTTCAGGGATTGAGGGTCAGTGATGGCCGGGAATGATAGTGTCTGCACCGTGTCTCCTCGAGTGAACTGAAAGTCTTTTTGATTTACATCAGGCTCATCCCTGCCACGCCACCTACGTCTCCACACTGGTGACAAAAGAGCGATGCACATGCTGATTCTATGCCCAAAGACTGATTGATCTCGTTCGACCCAGATACCAGCAGAAGAGAGACATTATTACTTTTGTTCGGGAGCACAGTGGCACATTTCAAAGAGGCACTGTGGAGGGCGAACTAAGTCACCGGGAGTGTGTGTGTGTGTGTGTGCCTTTGACTAAAGCGTTGGATGGCTGCTCCTTCACAGTGGCAGTTAAGAAAGAAAAGGTGATCCATGTAGACATAAAAACCTGCACAAATGTGATTCAAATTTAAAGGGGGAATACGCTGCCATGATATATTAATGTTAATCCAGACAGATACACTTCTTTCCTCTTTTGATTTGAATGTTCCCTGATGATTTCTTTCTTCCATGCTGTTCCGTCTTTGTGGTCTTATTTGCTCTGCAAAGACACAGCCAGAATTCATTTCAGTTAAAGTTCTCCTGGAAAATAATCCCCTTTCCACTCTTTACCAAACCCTGCAGCTGCTGATTTTCTCAGAGAGAGGCTTCCTTTGTGATTGAACGTATCTTAATCAATGAATGCAGGTGCTAGGATTTTTTTTCCTTTTTTTTAATTTTTTGAACTGTTGAGAAAATCTGCCAACATTTCAGCCCTCATGAAGCATAACCTTCCAGAAAGCGAGTGATCAGAAGACTGAAGATCCTCCAGCTCTGAGAGTGAAAACATAGCACAGCAGAGGGTCAGGGGTGAACTCTTAACATCAAAAAGCACTCATCCAAAAGCAGAGTGAGTGGGATGTGTTGACTAAGATGTCAGCCCTGCTTCATTATTGATGGGATTATGGCTCAGTAAATAGGTCTTAGGCCCATTTCCCCTTCACCCGCCCCGAGAGACGGCTCCCATTTTGGGGGAAATCTGAAAATGTAGCTGAGACTGAGTGATGAGCTTTGAAAACGGAAACACAGCTATTGGTGTTGTCAGCTATCACCTTTCTTTTTATTGCTTCAGTTGGGCGATTAATAAACAGTGAAGGATTGCAGGCGGAGTGGAATCATCTTACAACTGTTTGTGTCATATTATGGATAAATGGGAAGATTTAAAGCCCTACATGTTTTTTTTACGACTTACTCTGTTCTTCAAATGGAAATAAAACAAACTACAACAAACAAATAACTAAAAGAGCATCCTTTGGTGAATTGAATCAGAATTCACCGATGTTACAGCTCAGCAACACATTCATTTTGTACAGCGCAGTGAAAAACATCACGTTTCTTTGGAAGTGAATTGTCTGATTTTTGTAAAACAATTTCCCCTGCAGTTCTTGTCTGATGAGATGTGGGAAATGAGAGGACAGGGAGCCACAGTTGGCAAATGAGATACACCCCAAGGGAATCGGTGTCGGCCACACCACGCAGCGGGGGATTCAACAAAGTCGAAGAGTTTCTACTTTTTTGTTGTGACGTTTCAACTTCATTATTCAAAAAAAACAACACCTGCAAATGTTCGGTTTTGTACTTTTCAATTCATTACACATATTCCAAGTTATTACTCTGACCCAAACTGGTTGCATTATCACTCCAGAGCTTGTGTATGTCAATGGAGGAAGTTGTACATTTGGGGAATTTTAGCAATTGACAAAATAAATGGACTGACTTAATGGTATTGAGTGGATTTTGAGATGAGGTTTAAAAGAAAGAGAAAAAACCTTATTATTATTCCTAGCATGAAAGGCTTTTTCAGGATGTAATCATTGTAATGAACATGTTTATGCCTGGAAAAGAAAAGAACAGATGGCAGGCTGCCTCCTTTATTTATGAGAGAGGTCTTGGGAGGGCTGAAGGTGGGGAGTTTGGCAGTGACGTTGGTGTCAAAGTGAAACATACGCCCATGCTACTTTTTTGGACTTGCTTAAAGCATTGGAGCTGAACACTATTTTTAACATGAGAAGCACGGAGGAAAAAATACTTAGAAGTTTAAAAAAGACAAGAACTGAGAAACTAGAACAGTGGAAATCTGTGTTTATCCCTTAATAAGGCATTACATAAATACGCCCCAGGTCACGTATTGGACCAAGCCGTCATCTACCAGGGTTCATATGTAGGTCATTAGGAAAAAAGTCTAGATTTGTAAGAAAGAAAGGAAATGTATTCGCTGCGGTGGCTCCAAAACTATTTAATGGCCTATGATTTGAAATAAACACTGAACTAATATGGTGTATTGTATGTGGTTTGATAAGGCTGCTTTGTTGCTTAGCAGCTTTTGGAAATTAATATATGCATGGTGATGGTGGAAATGGAAAAATCTAATGACAAAGAATAAAAGTTAATTGTTGTTTAAGAAATGATGACGTGGAAAAATGACCTCAGTGCTGATCTTGATCGGTCTTGATTTAAAATCCAGAGTCTGCCCGGATCTGACACCAAGACAAGACCGAGTAAAAATGCTTTGAATTCCAAGACGATACTGAGACCTTCAAAAAGTTGTCTTGAGACAGGTCTTTGAGCAAGACAGATTTTGAGTACTACAACACCAGTCAGAAGAGTGTTGTTTACTTCATCTCTCTTAATAGGTTTTCTCGTCGTGATATCTCAGACCTCCGCAGAAATGTAAAGATCAGCTTCACTATTTTCATCAACATAGTATAGCTCTTATTTGTACTGCTCTTAGGGCTGTAGATTTCCACGAAGGCTGGTCTTTATTTTCAGTTTCTGACACATTCCACACTCAGTCCAAAACCTGGCATGAAAATTTGATGTTCCTACATTACGGAGAGCAGAAACAGAAATCTGTTAAGGAGCGGGTAAAACAGCACGTCGACCTCGGCCAAACTCCTTCCCTCT
The DNA here is from genome assembly GCF_963930695.1 of Labrus bergylta. Classification (NCBI taxonomy): domain Eukaryota; kingdom Metazoa; phylum Chordata; class Actinopteri; order Labriformes; family Labridae; genus Labrus; species Labrus bergylta. The sequence continues at coordinate 4,322,253 of NC_089208.1, read as the reverse complement.
CTTGTTAACGCATAATACATTTCAGTGTCATCTCTAAAAGCTGTAGCCATGCTTATCTCTCGCACTGAGAGAGGATTTAAAGGGAGAGCTTTGTTGGACGTATTGAGCTCTCCATGTTTCACAATGAAATATCGTCTGCTTTTTTTTTTTTTTTTTTTTTTTTTTTTTTTTAAAGAGCTGCCTCGAGCCATGTTTCACCACCGCGCTGCTCTCTTTTACTATGATACTTGTCTGTAAGGGAGCTCATTTGAAGCTACTGTATGTGTTCCACCGTCTCCTTGAAGACAGAAAGAGTCTTTTAAATCCCTCGTATCGTTGCACCATAGTCCAAGTATTACCTATCCAGACGTCTGCGGTCTTTGTGAAGTATTCCATGAGCAGTCAGCCGTGTGAGACAGTGATGCACAACCAGACATGTCAGTTGCACTACATGTCAAAGAGAAGTCAATTTTTCCAATTTTTTCCCCATGTAAATCTGTCATGGATATCATCCCAGGCAGCCGATTTTACACTTTCTGAGGACACACTTAGTCACAGCTCAAGTAATAACTGCATGCTCGCAAGCGATCATGTGTACAACCCGTGTGTGGACGCATCTGGGAGTGTTTTCACCCATTATTTTAGCCAGAGATGAATCTCATCTCCAACCACCGTCCTCCTCTAATAAATCTTCCTCTGCGAGACTAAAGATGATTGATGGGTAAGGCACCTAAGGCACACACATTGGTAGGATAAAGACCGGCATGCTGCAAAACAAAGAGGGCAATAACGGCTGCTTTGTGCCAGACATTATGCCTGACTGTTGCAGCACTTGTGCTATTTTTTTTTTGTCTTAATCACTCTCTTAGAGGTGTTTCACAGCTGGAGGAAACGAGCAGCTGAGCTACTAGGGGTGATTCAGCTCTCAGGGAAGATTTGTATCTGTGGGTTAAGTAGGAAGTCTAGACCAAGTATCTGCAAAGGGAAAGCAAGATGGTGAACCTCTTGCATTCTTGATTTCAGATAGAAATAGTAGTTGTGTCCAGTCATTTTAACATGTGTCTATTGATACTATAACACTGCTGAAGCCCAAATACACTTTAGCATTTTAGCATCATAACATTAGTCCTTTCTTATAGGAAGTTTTCCAGATGACTGATTGGACGTATACCAACCAAACGAAGCCAGTACATTATTCTCAGGGGATGCAATTTCTCACAAACGGGCCTGGATTTACAATTTTGTTTGCTAGCATGATGCTAACAGATAATTTACATTGTCATTAACGGCTACTATAATTAGCATCGCGATCTTGACAATTTAACCTAAGAAACAAGTTATTTTATTTTAAAAGTTGAAGTCAAATCTATGGTTTCTTAAATTGAGAGATCCTAAGTTTGTTTTTTGGCATCTCTACAGCCTTTAAAGCTACCGTTGAGTCCTTGGTCAGAAGGCTTTGGCCTGAGGGCTGAATTAATTTAAACCCAAGTGATATCATTCCTGATACCAACCATAAATAATGTTGTATGGATCAAGGATAATATATATCTATAACAGACTATGACACTACACTGTAAGTTAATTCACTTTTTTTGTGACCATATTGAAGTTGACAGCCACAAGCATTACACAAAGCTGTCTAAACTTTATTTAAAACCATAATGGTTATCTGCAGTCTCAGCAGCATTGTTCAATAAATGTATTCAGTAGTTATTCTGGGTTCCTTTTAACCTTCATTTGCATTATTAATGAAAACAGACAGGTTTCCTGCTGGAATGGGGTTGTTGCCCTCTTCCATTTGTTGTAGATTGGTCCCTTGGTTCTGATGCAAAAGCAGAAAGTTAATTCATCTGGGGCCAGTGAGCTATTGTTGTGTATTTACATAAATCCAGTGCAGTAGTTTTTTTTTTCCGGTGCTTAGAGCTATTTTTCCAGCCGTCGTCTCTTGCTGTATAGCTGAATAAGTGTATGTGCATTCATTCCAGTCCAGTCAGGAGAAGCATTATGATATTACCATGACAAACTGTCTCAGTGAATCAGTAAGGTGACAATGGTATTGCTTATCCTGTAGCAAGATATTTTGCAAAGAAAGAGAAGCTGAAAAGAAAACCAACTATTTTAGTAGGAATTGCGGGGTAGATGCATGCTTTCATTTTCATCAAGCACTAAACCTGAGCTCATTCAAAAGCTGTACTTTTGGATCAGTGCCTCTCTCTGTAATGTACACCTTTTTTTTATAAAATGGTTCAAGGGCACGGTTTACATGCAAACTGTGCCATGTATTTCAGGATTATGTGTCGTTGAACATATAGAATTGTTGTTGTATTAAGCACCCCAAATTAAATCCATTAATGGATCTCTGATAGGAGAACAAAGTTTGAGAACAAGGAGCAACTTCCGGTTCTGAAAACTGAAACCAAGGCAGAAGTTAAAAAACAAACTGCAGTTCCGTGAGTGTCCACTTGAGGCTAGCTGTAAAAACCAAGTAATCCCCATTAGATCCCCATGATCAGGAATTAACATGTTTGTAGCCTAGTTAAAAAAAAAAAAACGCACTTGGTCTGAATAGCTCATGTCTTTATAGATTGATCAGAAGTTGGAGTGAGGTACCATTTCCAACATGGCATCCGCCATTATTGGCTTTCAAATTCCATCTTCAGGAACCAATGGTTGATGTCACTGAGTCTACGTCCATGTTTTATTTAGTCTATGTTAGAGAATTGTGGAATCAGACACCAGTGAATGTTTGTTGACTGTTCTTCTTGGAAGGCTTGCTCCTGTAAATAAAGACGTATAGTTTATGCTTGAATATTCTACTGTTTTAAGATATTATATGGGTATTTTAGTAATGGTTGAAGTACTTAAAGATGAAAATTGAATTGTTGAATTCTTTTTTCATATTTAATAATATGCCTTGTAGAGTATATACCTCATCATGTAGTCTCATGTGTACATACTGTAGATGTGTTGGGCATATGTAATTCCCAACATGTCTTTCAAAGTATTAACATACTGACAAGTGTTTAAATCTGGTAAAGCGAGGCTCAACTTAACATGAATAGCAGCATATCCTGCTGGTCTCTGTGAAAACGTATTTAATTTTCCTCACGCTGTTCATCACTTTTCATTTTTAATATTTTGTTTACTGTCATGTCATTCCAAAATGAGCTAATTACAGCAAAGGAAGTGTGTCGTACTGTGAGAGATGGCAGGGGGTCTCTGAAGATTTCTGATGGATTATCATGCATGTTTACTTACGATCCAAAAGTGTTGATTTATTAATTCCTGGTGTATTTCTGCTGGCTGGAAGTCTTTGACAGTGATGTGAAAAGCAGTGACCAAACAAACACTTTCTTCTCCATGTCTCATCAAACATGCGATAAATTAGTGCGGGAAGTTAAGCAGATGGCTAGACACTTTATTTCCAGCTCAGTTTCAAGTAGCTCAACTTTCCACCACCACCTACGCAACAACAACTGAACTTTTCATACTCAGAACTTAAAGAGCATTAAAGTTACTTTCTCTCTGATAAACTTCAGTACTCATCCAAATCAATGGTGGGAGCCACACAGAGAAGCTACTCAAATGATTACAAGCACTGTCAGTATTTCAGAGTTAACTTGTAATTAGCAACTTAATTTAGTGAGACTCGTGGTTAGGCATGATGACAGTGAAGCTTTTGTTACTTCCTTTGCATCTGATATAATCTTCTCAAGAAGTCGACTCCATACAATGCACATTCTACATAAAGATGCCATTTGGAGATGTCAATAATAACAAAGGGTTCACATTATTCAGGTAGTCATGGTGACAGGTTTGTAAAACACTCCACATGCTGAAACCTATAACGAGTGTTAAGTAGCTTTGATGTTTCAGTGTAAAGTGAAAATCTTTTCCATACGTTGATTTGATAGTTTAAACGTTTTACTTAATTGACCCTGAACTGTTACAGGTTTAGAAAGCAGACTGAACTTGGACGTGAATTGTATAGATCATCATTCCTGAGCATTTCAATCTTTTCATCCTGTAGATTTGATTTCTAACCTCAGGAACCTTAAATTTTAACTGAACTGAAAATAATTGAATCCTATGAGTAAAGTAAAAAAAGACACCAAAAACTCTGCTTGGATTTTGAAAGATAGTTTCCATTCAAATAGTTTGTGTATTTACCAAAAGACAAATGTTCAGGCCTGTACAGCCTTTAAAATGTTGTGCCTTGTTTTTTTTAAAGATTTTTTTTCTTTACTGAATTGAATCTGGACATTTCCCAACAATTAATCAACATGTAAACAACAAGCATCTATATTAGTAGGCCAACGTGAGCAGAGTAGATTCATCTTTAACCATAAAACATTAAACCAATTGTACAATTACAGGACGGTTCACAACACTTTTGAGACATTACAATTAACAGACCGGCATTCAATATGCTCATCCAAATCTCAGTAATTAAGAGGGAAAAGGAGATGGGGGTGGAATAGAATATCAACGATCAAACAGTCGCAGAGCATCTTTAACCCCTAGTTTAAGTAACAAAGACTGGTCGGAGCTGGCATAAACCTACTCTGCTTTCTGTGCTAGCCTAATACAACATTCAGTCACACCCCAAAATAGTCCCTCTGTGCTTACGTATCTTCATCATCATCTTTGATTATCAACTATTACCATGACAGGCAGTAAAATCGGGGTTATTAACCACTCAGAGCCCAACTTCTTGTGGAAACAGATTTTTATTGGCTTTGTATTTCCAGAGAACAGTTGTTGCTTTCATGAACAGAACCCTTTGTTGTACTACATCTTAAGGTGCTACAGCACTTCTCTGTGTTGTCTCATGGGCTTTTCTAGACGTAGAAAGGGGATGCAAGCAGAGTTTTGCTTTTGTTTCGGATGCAAATAGAAACATTAAAACATTTCATTTATGAAAAATCCATGAATAACGATATTAATGCCAACTTCTAAGGTTCATTAAGGGTTTGATTTTGATTTTTTTTTGCTGGTTAATGGGAAATACAGTACATTCTGGTAGAGTAAACCATATCATACACCCTTTTCCCCATTTTAATAGGGTCTCAAGTCTATTTCACCACCCATGTGAACTGTGCTGACTTTGTACCTGCAGTGCCTTCCCTTGTACAGATCCTTCAGATCCCATTTACAAGATGAGTGAGAAGAGGTGCTCAGGAAGTCACTGTCGGTTAATAAAATGCGACCCAGGAGAGTCGACACTGCCGGCAGTTTCCCCAGCAGGGATGCTTCAGAGCGAGAGCGGGGGGCATTACTCTTTAATGCCTGTGTTGAATAACTGTGGGCTAGCTAATTTATAGAGGCTTCTTAAAGGTCAGCCAATAGGGCAGGAATACATATTGCTGCAGGTTATTGCCAATACTGCTAAATTGCAAATGCTCCCTTGGCCATCAGAGAGCCATGAAACGCAAAGATAGATCCAATGTTTGCTCAAACTATTCATCAAAAGCCAATCAATTTACAGTGCAGTTATCTCTGTATTTTGGCTAGATATTGGCACTTTTTATTGAATGTCATCATTAGACTTTGCATTCTTGTGGATGAGACGTTTCATCAGCAGAAGCCTTGCAGTCCTTGCTTTGCTCTCATGTGGACTTACTTTTCGCCCCCATTTACGGTATTTGATTTTAAATAATTTTTCAGTCTTTTAAGGACTAATACCAAGCTCGAGCAGACTCTGCCCTGAAGGGGAAATGTGCCAAGAAGGAGCCTGGCCAAACGTCTTTTGACTGAAGAAAGCATTTTGTTCAGAAACCCCCTTGTTTCTCTTCATGGCATTAATTTGTTTCAGCTAATTTCACATCCTGCGTTAGTGCAACTGGGAGCAGAAAAGCACAGGCTTTGCTTTAAATCTCAGCCACGAGAGGATTTATTTACCTCAAATTCAGAGTAAACGCTAAGCTGACTCGGCTGCCTTTCTTCTTTTGGCCCTGGCACTCGTTTGTCAGAGAGTACTCGAGCAAACAGTGGCACAAAGAGTCACAAGTCATGTTTGGCTTTTAAGATAACCGCCTAAAAGGATGGGTATGTGTCCTCCCCCAGTGTAATGTACATTTACAAATAAGACTCTGCCATGGATTGACCTAAAAGTTATTTCTCATCCTATCCCCACTAGCTGTCAAGGGGAACTTCTGACCAATCCCTGAAGTTTTAGAAGCAGTAGTTAATGTCCTTGCTGGCTATACTTTGAAAGGTCACACATTATCCTCCTTTTCAACCATTTTCAGTAAGTCTCAGAGCTACCCAAAACATGTCTGTGAAGTTTCTTCTTCTAAATCCACTCTGACACTCCGAAACTATGGGGGGTGACCCCGAACGGATCCACGGATGAACTGTGATCCATTCCACCATTATTGTGTTATAACAGCTTTTCAATAGCTGACCTGGAAAGAGAAGCAAATGTACTGATTATTTTTAAGAAAAAAGAGCTAAAGGAACAAACATGCTCCTTTGGATCTATTGAGGCTCCTATTGGTGGAGAAAGGATGACCTTTACATCCTCACTGTGTTATTTATGTGTGATGGGTCAATGATGGCAGTGACAAACCTGCTGAGAATCAATGCCAGGGTGGTATTTACGCTCTCAAATTGATCAACAGGAAGACATTCACACGTTTAGACATTTAAGACTCCTGCCACCATTCCACTTTCATAGTACGAGCTTCTGCAGCACATACAGTCAAATTTAATGAATTCATCATGCTTGCAGCACCCAGTCTGCCCAGCTTACCTGTGTTTCAGTTGAATATAATTCACCCTTTTTACAAATCCAAGGATTTCCGACGAATTAGACATAGATGTCAGGCGATATTCCAAGGATTTGCTGATTTTTTTTTTTTTTTTTTCCCTCCATCCACTCACATGTTTTAATTTGATCACAGGGTTTCCGGATTAGCAGCATGCCGTCTTTCAGGGACCTTTCCAGCCAATTCAGATGGGCTGGCTGGCCTACCTGCAGCCAATCTGCTACTTTATAAATATCCTGCCAATGGTGCTGGACAGCTATAATGTCTCCACTGGCTCCTTCTCAGCAGTGAAAGATTCTCCATTTCAAGATTCCTGCGATGAAAATGTAAAAAAATAAATAAAAGTCTGACACAAGCCTAAACTCTTAAACCCTAATCATACCCGAACAGTCAAACCAAGAGCACTATTGAAGACTGTGCTTTTGTAGTGGGTTAGGATGGTCTAAAATAGATGGAGGGTCACTCTCAGAGTCCACGCACAACTGGGATCTAAACGCTCTTAGCAGGGCTCTAAATATCAGTGCAGCTTATGGGTGATTATAATCGTAGTTTCCCATTTTTGTACTGCTGATGTGAAATATCCAACTTTGTTCAGCTATTAGCTTGAGGTAGATGATTTGAAGAAAATCAAAAAAAGAGAAAGCGAAAGAGTGCAAAAACAGCTCTCTTTTCAAATAAAAGTACCATTGTTTATGTTTCTTCCTCAGATGCACGGTCAACAACACGCTAAATGGTGTTTCCATTGTTTGAAGTTTGATATGGCAGGCGATGAACGAGCTGGCGGTGAATTTTCATCAATATTACCTGCAGTGTTCACACAGCTTAATGCAGACAATGTATTAAGGATCTGACTGGAAAAAGTCGGGTGGAAAACTTGACCGTCAGTTGACCCAAAATGATTTATATTTCAGTAGAAAAAGTTCGAGTTCAACTTTAATAATCAACTTTTCTGAATAAAACTTGTACAACGTTACCATTGTTGATTGAGCCCTGATCACTTTGTGGCCTTGTTCTTTCAGGGCATGCATTTTTCTCATGACATGTATGCGTGTGTGGATCTCTGTGTTGGAAACATTCCTTCAGGAGGGGAGATGACAGAAACGAATGCATTGAAAGGACTAAAGGAAAAACAGGCGCCAAAGAGATATTTCTGAATTGATTGGTGCTGGGAAGAAGTCCTTGAGGAAGACTAAATGCAAAGTGTTTTCACCACTCTTTCATTGTTACACAGCTTTCCCAATTGAATGCATCAGTATATATAGGATTGAGACTGATATTATTAAGTGTGCATGTAACCACAGTGGAACTACACCACTACAGATACATTGATAATGCAGATGTAGGCCAAACTATCTTTGCTTCCCTTACACACTTACACTGAAAACTGCACACACAGACACAGAATCCATCAATGACTTGGCATATGTCTGGATAAGTAGTAAGAAAAGTAGCTGTCTCTAGTTTGAGGAAACTCAAATTCTACCAAATTTCCCTGAAGCCAGATTCAATCTTGAAAGGTTTCCACGGTGGATGTTTCATTCACTAAAATGAGGTACCATTACCATGCTCTCTGGTCGGATTCATTAGCGCAGTGATCATATTGAAAAAGATAACAAGCATGAGATGAAAGGACTGGATTTTTATTCCCTGCCTTCATTCCCACAAATTAGCCATCCACCAGAAACAAAACATCTCTCTGTGTTGTGCATGATACAGATAATGACTCGGGGATTGTTCTGTATTTCCGATTGCTGCTAAAGTAAGGAGGGAGCGCTAACAAAAGAAGAAATGAAATTGGGGAATCTGACCTTTGCTTGAGGCGCTTGCTGTCGCATCACATGGATACACCATTTGTATCTCTGGCGGAACTCGGTTCCCTTCTGTTGTCCTGCTGAGAATAAATGAAGCTTCTTCAGGACCCTCGCTGCGTCTCTGGAACTGACTGGAACACTGTGAAGCACTGAAATTGGCACGAGTCCCTCCATACTAAGTACACCACGCATTAGGCAGGCTCCCCTTCAGCACGCCAAGTCCATTTGGCTAATGGCACATTTTCACCCCACCCACCCCACCCCCTTAAATGCTCGAGCAGTTGTGTCTAATGACAGAAGCATAATTATTTCCTAAATCTCAGGTGACTGCGTTAACTGCCACCAGATTTAAATTAGCATAAACCGTTATGTTTGGAGAACCAGTCAGCTTTAACACCTTCATGTTCGATACGTTTGTGGCTGGTTGTTTGTGTTTTGGAGCCAGATTTGAGACAATGCATATGTTCATTCAAAATATAAAAATGTGCTTTTAGAAAACAAGCTTTTCACAAACTTCACAAACAAAGTAATTTAAACTTATGAATATATGTTTTAATAAGGTCTGGGAATCTGTCTTATTAGATGACTTAATTTTTTTTTCCATATGTCGTGTGATATTTGAGATCTTACTGTTTTCACTTTTGTGTTTTTTGAATTCAGAACTTTATTTTCTTGTTTCAAAAATGTTTTTGTTTCACATTTTTTGTATTTCAGTTTTTCAGACTTTTAGTCTCCATCTCTCGTAGGTGGCGTCCTCAGACTGTTTAAAAGATGACCGTAGTCTCAGTGACTTCACCCATTGGTTTCTGCAGTGGAGATATAAAGCCCAAAGATGGCGGTCGCCATATTGGAAATGCTGTCTCAAACATTCCTCGATGAATCTAGAAACAGGCAAAGATGTGCAGCTGAGGCGGACCTTGAGCCTCCTGGCAAATGGCTTTAACACAACCATCTGTCTGTCAATTAACCCCTTGTTAATCAAATGCAATATAACGCTTAGCCTTCATATTATCAAAATGGAACAGTTACAAAAAAAAAAATCAACCCCAGTAATGTTTGTGCCAATCAGAACTTTGGGACCTCCGGCCTTTTGCAGCCAGACTAAAGTGGACACATAAAGTACATGTTTGCACTTCTGCTTTGGCTTCAGTTTTTCAACTTCAGAGATTGACACTTTGGGTTGCTTCATAAACGGAGAGGGGAGTGACATCGCTATAAAGTAGGCTTAGGTCTTTCTTCAGTCATGTTGCCTTCATGTGTAAAGCTTGAGGACTGAGTCAGCAGATTTTAATCCACTCTAAAAATGAAATTTGAAGTCTTAACTATGAATCATGTTGGCCTGGATTAGAAGCCAATAGTGTTAAGACTGACACATGAAAAAACAGACTTTTCATGTAATGTTGTGAATATATTGATTCATTGTTTTATGATTTTATTCTCGTCAGATTGGCATTTGAGGGATTAATGGCTGAAAAGAAATCATGTTGTTATTTAACATTGCAGTTCAACTCGTCTGCTGCGTTATTGTTCCTGTTCATCCACACAATAGACACCACGTTGACCTGTTTGGATTTCTGCTGGGCGATTGAAGTGAATGCACCTCCTCCCTTTGAGTTGTTGCAGCAGCTGTTTTATTTGCCCGTGTGCCTGAGTGGAGCTTATTCCAGCTACAAGTTGACTTTGGCTACCTGCTGAAAATGAGCTGGAGCAGCTCAGTGGCTGCTTTTTAAAAAGGGTGAAGCTGCTTGTCTCATGATTCCAGCCTTCTGGACGGATACCGAGCCTGACAGGTCAGCCAATTTGGATGTTTTTTTTTTTTTTTTGGCCAAAGAGCTGGAGGACTGTGGGTATCCTCCTGCTCATCATCGTGCGACGCTCCCTGTCAACACGTGTCCATCAAGTGCAGCCCTGTTGTCACATTCTGCAGCTTTCATTTCGGAGTGTGCTGATTCTCCGGCATTCTGACAGCTGGTCCTTGTGTAATCGCTGTGTCTGCTCCATCAAATAACTTTTGGCCTAATTGGGGCTCTCCTCACATAACCTCTGTGAGGTCAGACTCAAACAGCTAAATATTTTACTTGTGAATAAGCTGCTTTAGAGCCTTTGCTTGTCCTTCTAGTGCTTTTCCTAGCATGTAGTTGTGGAATAAACACAGTAACAAATTAACTACTTACCGTCTAGCTTCCTAACCGTCCTCAAATTGCTCCTTAAATTGTCATTATTGCTGAATAAATAGGGCTTTTAATTAAGACGCTTAACAAGTTGTTTAGCAGCCATATCAAATAGGGTGAACAACCACCTTCAATCTAGCTCCTGGGAGCTGTTATCCTACCACATTAAATGTGTCCTGATTGATGTTGCTTAGCACTGGCCAAGCAACAGGAAATGGCCTTCACTTTTTAAGGAGTGACTGAGATATCATAATAAGTGTAAGCGACTATTATTTAAAAAAGCGCTATATAAGTCAAATGTATTTTTATTATTATTATTATTATTATAAGTAGATCACTCGGGCGTGTCCAGAGGGGTGGCTTCTCTGACAACAATGCAGCAACCAGTATGTCCTCCTTCTAATTTATGATTCTGAATGGTTCATTCTGGTTTTGACCAGAAAAGTAGGCTGCTTCATGGGACCTCCACCTGATTGGATCGTTGGCTTCGACAAAGCTTTTGATTGGTCGAAAATGAGTCAAAGCCCTTGACTTCAGTACGAGTCATACGACATTTGAAGTGAAGGTTTTTGCACAAGAAATTGAAGAGATACCATTTGAAAAAGTGACATTTTTAGTTAAAAGAGTAAAAAGTTTTGTGTAAGTTTTAAACTGATATAAGTTGACAATGAGGAAGTTGCTTTGTAAGCTTTTCTTTGTGAGAACGTCCTTGCCCAAGTAGGACTTCCTGCTGAGATTAGATGTACAGTGTTTTTGTCTTTTATCTTGCACAACCCCCCCCTCCCCCCCCACCCGTGAATATAGGCACGAAAAGGCAGCATTTAGAGTAAAAGTCTGTCAGACTGAGAGATCAAAACTTCTTATTTCAGACGGCGTCAGAATATTGTAAAACGACACTCTGCTGTGGTTTCATTGGACATCCTAACACGCTGTCACTCCTTGTGTTTTGAGCTGGATATGTATGGAAATCAGAACAAATACTTTCTGCATTCCAAAATCCCGACGGTTTCTTATTATTCCATTTGTAAGTGGTGCATTTCATGACCCCGGGGCCTTTGATTACTGCATCAGACCTTTTCTGATTGTGATTGTAATGATAGATTTGGATGCATACTCTCTGAGACAAACAGCACAGTAAGATTAATGATTGACAAAGCCGTAAGCAATGGGTTTATACAGAGAGAGTGTTGTAGTCACTTCGCTAACCCCAGTTGATTAGGTCACTATTCAAATGGTAGAAGATGAAAAGAGAGACTCCTGTCCAGAATGAAGGGACCACGGCAAAGGTCACATCCTGATTAGGAAGTCTCTTTATTGTTCTAAATAGTAGCTCAAAGATTGTTTCTGTGCTTAACACAGCTACGTCCCATTCCAAGGTCTTTTGTGTCTTCCTTGCTGAGACTTTTGGTATTTGGAAATCGACCTGCACGGTGGTGCAAATGTTCGTTCTTTCGCTTCACACCAAGATTTGAATCCTTGGTCTGACAGCGGCTTTTCTGTGTGGAGTTTGCATGTTCTCCTCATGCATGGGTTCTCTCCAGACACTCCAGCATCCTCCCGCAGTCCAAAGACATGCTCGTGAGGTTAGTTGGAGAGTCTTAATTGCCCATGATTGTGAGCATTAATGTTCATGTCAGCCTTGTGATTGGCTGCCCTGACCTGACCAGGTTGTATGATCTCTCTTGCCCAATGTCAGCCAGGACCCACTCAGGCCACTGTGACCTAAAACTATATATATATATATATAATGGATGTGGATATCATGTTTTAGTGAAGACAATAGAAATTGCAGTCAATAATGAAAATGTTGTCAATTTGCAGTTTGTAGAACTTCTTTGAATTCAAAATTATCAACTCTGACTACTGTCTTTTCTCTGGAATAATCGCTCAAATATCTGTGATCTTTGACGAGGAACTGTACAATATGCCATGTCATTGTTATAATCAATCCTCTGTGATTTAAAAAAAAAAAGCCTCTCTCTGCTTAGGGACGGTTGTTCACTGTGTTTGTGACGCCCGTACAGACGGCGGCTAATTCAGATGTGACAGCTTCATCTGTGATCCGTGTCAGTCATGGACACGTCAGCTGTCTGTTTTTCATGTTCACCTGTGGAGCTTGTGAATCACAGGGCTCTATGTCAATTTGATAATCAGTCTGCAGTACCTGCCTCTTTTCACAGAGGCACTCAAACCATTGGAGCTTAAAGTACATCGTATGAGTAACAGAAATCACAGTGAAAACAATCATTTGATTTTAACTGGTCAACTGATGATGTGACTTTAGAGTACAATGAGTGGATCACTAAGATACTAATGGTTTTATACTATGGTTGTAATCTAAAGCTGTAATGGACAGCTCCTCTGTGATGGACCTTTTTTTCTTCTACTTGAGTCAGACTTAAAAATACAAAAATAAGAATTCAACGTCTACACTACAACTTGATTTTTGTCAGCATGCAGCGAGTCCTCAAGCTTTCAAGGTTCGACTACCAAGTTTTATAACAACAATTCAAGTCTTTCCTACATTTTAGTGACTCAAAAGACTTGTGACTTCCCTTTGCAGTGCAATGATTTGACTCGAGGTATGACTTAGGGCTGTCATGATCGACTCCAGTGGTAAGTTATACATAAGAATTAAATGTTCATTTTCTTCCTTTAAATGGCTGTAAAGCATCTTTTAAAAGCGCCATATACATAAAAAGGTTTTATTACAAATGTATTACGAGTACTGTGACCCTGCCTCAGATAAGGGGAAGAAAAATCGATAGAATGATATTATTATTATTCCCTCTGGACCTTTTCGTAGTTTGGGAATTACACCCAAACATTGAAAATTAAATGAATTGAATTTACTGACATTTCTGATTGCAAACGTCCAGTGGCTGCATGACATCCACTTTGTCTCCCATCTTGGTTCCTCTGATGGAGTTTAGCCTCTGGTGTGATGTTGTTGTGAGTTGGCTGAATTTGCACCCAGAATGCTGTCAAGAATTTGTTTGCAATGTCCAACGCAGCCTCCATTAATCCAGACTGAACAAGATGCAGAGACCTTCTGAAAATAAAATGATGAATACTCCAAACCAAATGACTAACATGGTGATTCAGATTGCTTTACTTTTATCAGAGGACATCTGTGTTTGTTGAAATATGGCAGGTTATTAGCCCAGGGATTTTTACCTTAAGAATTACAGTCATGGCTGATTCCCGTTTAGGATTAGAAATGCTGAAATCATTCACAATCCAGGTCCCTAGGTAATACTGTTCCCATGCAAATAGAGCTTTAAATGATTTGAGTTCATTTTGATTTGTGTAAGTCCCCTTAATACTTTACTTTGTCTTGACTCATAAGTGTTAATCTAGTGGGCCAACAATACTTAAACCCAATCTGTACTGTGTTATTTCTCCTTAAGAATACATCAGTGATAGTTGTATAACTCCACCAGTGATACATATAGCCCACGCTCATGCTGCCAGCTGTCAGTTTACCAACTCCACCCTGCATCTTCCCTTCGATCATCCTCTTTTAAGTGTCAGCTACTCAGCTGTCTCCCCTTTATCTGTGTATCTGTTGATCCTCCTTTTTTTTTTCCCCTCTCAAACACTCGCTGTGCTCCAATCTTATCTTTCATTTGTGTCCCTTGAGTGTCTGCCTTTGCCCACTTTCTCCTTTCCCAACTGATCTTTGTTGGCAGTTTGCTGTTCAGCCTCTTAACAGCGCCTACATGAAGGATATTTCGGGACATTTAAATGTGAGATTTAAAAAAGTGTTCAGTGGTGGACTGTTTGTGTTCTGCCGCTCCTTCATGTCATTGCTTCAGGGAATAGGCTTACCTATGAGACATCATTGTTTCCTAGTGACGGGTCAAGAGCAGCATCTCCACGGGGAGTCTCCAAGATCCAAGTGATGGCTCCCTCACTCTTCTATTCTGCTCAATTAGTAGCCGGCAGAGCCCGTGCAACTTCCACACACAGCAGTATCCATCAGATGATCAACTCTTTGGCTTTGTGCGGCTCAGAAGCCTCACTCATGTCTTTCCACGGACCGTGATCTCAAATTAAAAATAACGAGGTAATTTAGGCCATTAAGGGACATGCAGGGAAGAAAATCACCTGAGAAACTGAGATGGAGAGTAAAATGCACTGATGAGACGGGAGTCTTTCAAAGCTGGATTTCATGTTTCATTTTTTTATTGCAATTGGATTTCATCACTTGCGGTGATGAAATCTCATTCAAATTGTCCTCTGGTGATGGTTCAGTGATCCAGCACCTGACCAGATGTCGATGAACAGACAAATGAAAACAACACTTTTTTTTTTTTTTTTCTTTTTCTACCTTCGATTTTCAACAGTGCAGCTCGCAGGGCATTGAAAACACAGCAGAGCATGGTGAGGAATTTAACAAGATGGAGAAGTCAAGCTAGACCAAGTGGACATGAAATCTGGTCTTTGAGGCTGGACGCACGTTTCCAGTAGTCGGGAGTGGTTTTAAAACAGTACCAAGAAGCAAGCAGGGTATGAAAAAGTAACATCTCTCCAGGGTTCTGCATCAACCCAACCCCTCTCCTCTGGGCTCCATTAAACTCCACAGCCCCCAACGCCCCCCCCCGGACCACAACGGGTAGAGAACCTCAGCACATCGCTTTCAACTTTAAATGACGTAACCTCATATCTCCTTCAGAGATACGAAAACACCTAACATTATCATATTTAATGTAAAACTGAACCAAAATGGCAACGGAAAGACAAAATTGTGGCATCCATGTTTGCACCCTTCAACTCCCTCAGTTGTCGTCATCGCTGAAAAGCTTTATAGGTGTTTACTCTGGTTTTCCCCTTTCGTTTATCTACTCTAACATTTCAGCTTGCAGGTTGCCTTTATTTTCTTTAGGATGGGAATAACTTCCTGTGTAGTGCTGAGGTACGCTTTAACAAAGCACCCAACCCCAAACTGATCCGGGTGCTCATTCATTTGCAGCCCCACTCACTCACTCACTCTCTGTCAGTGGATTAATACATGTCGATGTATCCTCAGTGGCACACCTGGCTGGCTTGCCAACGCCTTGGAGAGTGAAACTGTGTTGACCCCATCTGCATCTTCAAGGGGATGTAACTATTCTGTGCTTACTTTTGTAATCCAGCCGTGAAGTCTTTGGTGTAATTTTGCATCAGTGATCACACGCATGTGTCAATCCCAGCAAAGGAAGCAGTTTTGTGAGCAGCCTGAGTGAAAGCTCTGCCTGTGAGACCTGTTTGCTCCGACAGGTTCTGCGATTGTAAAGTAACAGTCCAACTGGGCGAACCTTTTTTTTTTTATCATCTGGGTGTATTCTCTCCTCTGAACTGTGATGGACAGCACTTGTTTTGTGAGGTTGGGCCAAGCCTGGATTTTGAAGTGGAAATTATGCCCTTGAGGAAGATCTAGAAGGGAGTGTCGAAGCCCACAGCCGGCACAGACACTCCTGGCAGTAAAACCCAGATTATCCCACCATGCACCACGCTTTATGCTTCCTGACCTCCTCTCGGCATGGAGAGCCCAAAAGGTGAATTAAAGAGAATCATTCCGGCCCTGAATTGTTTCATAACTTTCTCAAGTGCCACGCTGAGCGAAATCAAAGTGAAGCAGACAATTCCCCGACGCGACAATGGGGTCATTGCTGTCATCAGGATTAGATGCAATAACCATTTTTCTCTGCGGGTTTCTAACTCCCCCCCAATCCTTCATCCCTAAACCATTACAATCAAGTATAGCGCTGCACTCGAGGAAATTCTACCATTTGTCAGGGGAGGCTTCGTCTTCCATTATCTCCTCGGCCATCTATTATGTCAAATACCACGGTGAGCTGATGGAGGTCCAGTTCCAGCGCTGACCGAGGGGAGATTAGCACGCCCACACTTCCTGTCACTCTTGACCTCGGGCTGCCAGAGCAGCCTCGCAAGCGAGAGCATGTAACAGGCAGAGGACATGCCGAGAGCGAGAGGAAAGAGAGAGAGACGGAATGGGCCAAAGGCAAATCCCCCACGGCGCTGAGGATTCTGCTGCTTTCTGTGGAGCTGCGCCGATAGAAACTGTATCCGCCAAGGCTGCGGTGACAGGAAGAAAGCCGGCAATCGATGAGGTTTGATGAAAAACAATTTGAGCAGAGAACGAAATGGCATCAGTTTTTTGATATGGCTAATGGCATCCTGCCCACATGCACTCACGCCTGCGCGGCGCCCGGTTGAATGTGTCTGCGTTGCCTCGAGACACGAGGAGGTCTCCGTGCAGCTGCTGGGTATCAGAGCTGCATAATTACTGCTGTTCAATAGATGTGAATTTCAGCTGATTGGAGAGGATTTGTTTTCCCTAAAGCAAATTAACACAAAAACTGCAGGGCCTCAGGTACAGATTAATGGACAAATAATTTAGATAATCATAATCTGGACAGCTTTTTGTTTACCTTTTCTGCACCGAGAAATAAATAGCTGTGGAGGTAATGATGGAGAATAAGGCGAGGCGATAAACAGTGTTGTTTGGGGATTGCAATAATAATATATATTGATGATGATGATTACATTTGAATGGTTTTTACCTGATATGAAAATATGATGCAGCTGATCAGACAACCGAAAAGCGAACAGCCATTTAGTCAGCAGTTTTTCTTAGCACCTCAAGTTCACACCCACGTCCTCGGCCATTGCAAAGCATTGTTTAAATGCCAGTGTAGAAAGTGCTTGTGTTCCTTGAAAGACATAAACGCGTGGAACTGAGGCGCCCAAGAGTTAAAGTGACCTTCCATTGTCCTCCAAAGATGAGGAAAAGGTTGCATAAGAAAATAGTAACATTACATCAGTTATACAGACACTAGTGGATGATCACCACACGTATGCTGTAGAGCATACACAAATGAAACATCTGTGCTTTGCTTTGGTCAGAATATAACATGAATCAGGCTCCAAAGGGGGTTTGTGACCCTGGATAAACCAGCTCTCTCAGAACACTCCGTTTTGGTGTGTGTGTCTCTTTAAATGTAATGAGCTGAGTGTTCCCCGTAGACATCACTCCTCTGTAGGGAGAATAAAAATGGCAGACCTGCGCAAAAATCTTTGTTCTAGGCTGGGGGTGGAGTCTATGGCTGGAGATATCAGGGGAGGGGAGGGGATTTTTTCTTTTTTTTTCCCAGAATCCCACTGTGACATCACAAGGGGAGCAAAAAAAAAATGTAAAAGTGGATTTTTCATAATATGTCCCCTTTAAGTAAAAGGCTCTGAATAAAATAAAAAATACATTAAGGGACAACTTGCACAAAACTAACCAATCACAGGATCTCTGTGCGGAGAATGTTTGCGTGACTTGGTAACAGTCAAGTTTAAATCTATCATCATCTGGCTGTAATCTGTTTTCATTCACTGAAATGATCATGTCACCTGCTGCCATTTTTAAAAGCTTTAACATCAAAACGTGTTTAATGGTCAACAAAAGAACATTTTATGAATCGCCGTTCTTAAAATCTACTTTTTAAACTGTCTGGTCTCTCGAGGCCTCCTTCTTTAGCATGATACTCCTCAAACAGCAGCATTAATAAATATCATGTGTGAATACTGACTTTGATCAGTACAGAGAAATTTGTTATATTTCCAAACCCTAACTCAGAATTCAAGTTGTGAATTTCCTCCTTCTGAGGACTGTCAAGTTAATTCTTATGTAAATGCCAGTCCACTGGACAAGTGCCAGACTCCAGGCTCATACGGTAAGTTATTTACCAAAGGCTCAGTCAACCCGTGGTTTGATGCAGCCTCCTCAGGAGCTCTCTTTTGTCAAAGCAACCTCATATCAAAAGGTGGTGGGGATTATGTGGCCAACACCATGAAATCACTGCTGGTATAAATACCCACAGCTGTTAAAACAAATTAAAAACGGTCCTACATTTTGCTTGTGAGACAAAGTTAATCAAAAATAGTATCTTCATCTGAACAAATGGAATTAAGTGTGTAAAATAACAGAAATCTGCACAGAAACCAAGTCATATCTGAGGGACGTCGGTGAGTTCAATTCATGCGGAGCAAGTTTGATGATTTACCACATTGCCAATGACAATGAAAGCTTTTTAATTTAATGTAAAGACATCGTTGACTTACTTTCACGATCACGACATGGCTTGTGCTGAAGTACAAGTGTCGTATGTGTGACGTACTGTAAGCATATTTTGTCTGAGCTGACTTTTACAGTCGACATAACTGGATCTGTGCAGCTTTCACTTTGGTTTGCATGGTTCCATTCATCAATGCAAAGCAAGAATAGTTGGTTTGACTTGTATTCATGGACTGTCAACTTCTATTATGTCCAGGTACAGTAGCAATACTGTTGAAATGGTTGAAACTCCTGCTTAGTGTTTGACATCTTCTCTTTGGACATGTTTAATTGAAATTCAAACTTCTTTTCTTTGGCCTCGTTCCTATTCGTGATACTTTGGTGCTGAGGTGGACAGTGGTTGCAGGGCTTCTTCACACTATGGATCACTGTTAATCTGCAACACAAACTGAACTGGAGAACCGAGATCGGGTGCAGGAGATCGACGTAGGCTACTTTTTTATCTCAGGTTATATTTTAATATTAGGTTTGTTTTTATAAATCAAATGAGTTTTCCCCTCCTAATTAATTTAGTTTTTGCAACAAACAACTTTAATCTGCTCAATTTATCCACACATGCCTCTGTATTCTTTCTTTATGAAGGAAAGACTGCAGCAGTTTGGAAATTGGAGAAAGAGCTGCTGGAAGCGAAACACAAACAGGCTGATTTATTGTTCGACAGTCAGGCGCGTCAGTTGTAACATAAAATTTAAACTACGCACATATGTTTGATGATATCACTCGTTCAGAGAAGGTCGTTATCGGTTAAAGATGCACACCAGACTAAGGCCTGCCTGCAACAGAAGAAGGATGCTGAACATGTGGAAGTTAAGAACAGATTAAGAACTGTTGGTGAACGAGGCCAGGGACATTCATTTGATTTTTTTGAATTATTCTTTATTATTATTTCTGAACATTACAGAATACCCAATAGGAGCCTTACAAGAGTAGTACGTCATTAAAACCAAGAGTAGATCTGATTTGTATTCAGAGTAAACGTAGGTGTTTTGGACATGCAGTTGTGTTGGGTATTTGAATGATGTGATATTTGAAGTGTAACACTTGTGAAATACATTTGCAGTTCACCTTTCCAATCCTGTTTTCAGTTTGACACGTACAAAGTAAAAATTAATAAACTCTGGAGGGCAAAGAGGATAAAAAGGAGACTTTGTGTGATGATTAATCTCTCCCCCCTTGGCAAAGTTGTCTTCATCACCACATTGGAGGCTTAACAGTTCCAAGCATACTGTAGTTTTTTGTTTTGCAACGAGTTTGCCACATCCTTAAGGAAAAGTCTGCCCATGTTTGTGTCCAGTGTGAATAATATTTCTTCAGCCAATTTCTGTTTTTTCCTTTGATGGGGGAAAGTCTCGAGTCTGGGTGGTTGGTGGGAAAGCTTTCAAGCCCTTTTGCTTTGAACATCAAACCGCTTGTCTTAAGATTCACTCTCAGAGTGAGAAGTGAGGAGCACATGGTGAAGGGAAAAGGGAGAGAGAGAGAGAGAGAGAGAGGCAGATACAGAAATGAGGAGTACTCGGCAAGGTGTCAGGTGAGTGATTTTTTTAAAGTTCTCCTGAGGGGCTGCTCTGCAGGCGCTGATAAGGACAATCCAAAAGTGTCATGGCAGCTTTGAACAGAAAAGGAAGTTTGACTTCGAAAGGACACGACAAATTCTGACAAATAATTTAAATGAAACTTTTCATGAGCTCCAATTAACAAGTTGTCTGTCAGAAATGTAGTTTACAGTGTTATTACCTGGTCATGTTCTTAATGTGGTAGCACCTTTTGCTGTCAGCTTGTGTAGGATGTGTCCATAAATGAGCAGGAGGACATGAATAAACTCGTCCCTGAATTATGGCTGAATCCTTGAATACTCTGGGGGGAAAGCCTCGCCTTAAAACTGGATACATCGCTGAGCTCATATATTTTGCTTGGGTCGAAGTGTTCGGTCACCCCTACCATTAAAGAGTTTATAGCAAGCCATCTAATATGGGGCAGGTTTAAAACTACAAGTGTATAGAGGAGTGCCACAGAGGCATTTTCCCCAACAACCAATAATGTTGTTTCTGATGTAGCATTTTCAGCTCGTTGATCTGATTTAAGCTCATAGGGATGAAGTTTAGATGGTAAATGTCCATGAATCATGTTGATCCAAAGCCATATGAATATATGTAGGAACTCACTACCTAGCCTGGAAGCATATCACTCTGTCACAGGTTTAGCTGCTGTGATTGGTCGACTTGTCCAATGTCACCCAGAGGCATTTAAGTCTGCTCTCTCAACATGAGGGGTTTGAGAAAACGGCTGGGCATACACTGCAATTAGGGTCATTGATTTTGAAAGGTGGTCCCAAATTTCAGCTCGATGGCGCGTCATTTCTTCTGCAGTGTACAAGGAGGAGGGGGGGGGGGGGGAGGGGGGGGGGGGGGGGCACGAGGGCCAATTACGGTTGCTCCCAACAGGTCACAAGAATTTCTGGCATGTTTGAAATGTTTTGTCGTGTGACCGCATACTCTAGCACAGTGTGAGCAGACCCATGAGCTACATCTCCTTTCAGGCCCCCCCCCCCCCCACCCCCCCCACCCCCTGATTGTGCCTGCACAAAATGGCATAGATCATCTGAAATCACCATGGCAACAGTGGGCATGCATGTTTGTTGTGTCTTCTCCCACCTATCAAGAAAGGTATGAATATGAGGAAGGTTTTGTATATGTTTGCATATAAGCCATGCATATATCTGAAATACACATGGATCTGACACATATATATATATATATATATATATATATATATATATATACACACACACACACAAGCCTTCAAAGGGAACTCTCGTAGCAAATGTCGACGCTCCGTCCTGATATAACACATGCAGTGTGTGCATATTTTTTGTGAACTTTGGTTGTACTTTGGAACAATTTCACACACAGTGTGAGTTGACTTTTCAGCACAACATTTCTGCAATAGTAAATTGTATGCACGGCCTAATTTGCATTTGTTACCTGGTCGGATAACGTCAGGCTAGGAACTAACCCTTTAGCTGCTTACAGGGTTAAGTAAGGGAATGCTTTGGCTTAATTTCAAGTCCTTAATTTGAAGATTGTCATGAGTTAATCAGTCCTGAAGGCATAGAATCCCTCCTTTTAAAGGCTCTCCCTCCATTAAAGGAAGCTGATGTTTTCTTTTTGTTGGTTCATCCTCTTGGGATGTTTTATTGTCGCATTTCTTCTTCATGTCTTGAAGTATTCTGCGTTTCCTGGTCTCACTTTTTCCAGCAATAGAAATGTAACCAAGTTTAGAAATGCTTTCATCCATTTTGTATTCATTGTTGAAGTGCTTCTTCAAACTTGACCCCCTTTCTGTGAACGAAATGTAGATTTGATCTCTTGTTTTTCTCTTTCTCACATTTCTTGTTTTGAAAATAATTTATTCAGTTGGTTGTAACATCAAAAAAAAATAAAAAATCCTCGGATTCATGTTAATGATTCATTAAAATGAAATGTTTGACTGAGTTTATAGTGCAGAGGAGATGAAGAACCTCTGGTAATAAGACAACAGGGGCCCCTGCTTTTGGTGACCACTGATGGTCACATAATTGACCTTTAGAGATGTTGGATATCACCATCCATGCTCAGCAGAATATGTCAGTCGTTCTGTGTTCTCCAATGAGCTTGGACATCATTGAGGTAAAATTAGAACGTGATAGCTAAACAACACTTTTTCTTGTCCAACTCTTCTATCTTGTTCCGTCATTTTCATCTCACTTGGAGTTGTTAACAAGCTATTTTCTGACACTGCTCCTTCACTCAAGCTTTAGCATGGATATATGAATTTCCCTCAGGATCAATAAAGTAACTATCTATCTATCTATCTATCTATGAGGCTATCTGTCATGCATTCACAGAGGGCCCTGCTCCCCCAACGTATCTCAAATGTGTCACACTCTCATGACACTACATGGAATATTCATTTGTGTCTTGGCTCCTGAAGACAAGATTGTGAATGTTTACAATGGGCATCGTTTCCAACACCTATCACGCCTCCTCACAATCCAGAGCTAAATTTCACTCCTGTGATGACGGCTATCTTGGTAGATCCAAACTCGGGGAAATGTGCTCAATGCAGCGAATCGGTGTTGAAATGCAACCGTAGACTTTTTAGATGCCCTGTTTGTTCTCACTTTGTCCTCTTGTCACTGTGCTTTTTTAGCTCAGTCTTTAGTCCTATCAGAGAAATGCAGTACTCACATGGTGCTCGCCTTTTGAAAGTTAGGGTTTTTCATCGGCGTGCTTTGTAGTGGCAGCAGTCCTTTTGGTGCTGAGGAGGAGCCAAAAGTCGCTTCTATGGCAGTAGTCGATGGATCCTCCAAAGTGGGTCAGACTGAGCCACACACATCAATTTATATTTCATGTTCCCTGTGGAACTGACGCTTTAGACTATGAATAATTCCTCATAGGCAACGGCAGTCTTCAGTTACACGCTGCTCTATACATACTGTACACTGTGTGGCTTGTCATGTTTGGCGATCAGGAATAAAGACTTATGACTTATTTTTCCCAATCTTGTATTTATCTATATTGTGAACTGCTGCTGGTTTAGGTTCCATTGTGATGGCATGTGTGCTCTTGTATCCTGCACCCTGTATGATTGCATCTCTGCCAGTATCAGATATGTGTGTGGCTCTGTATCTTGTCTGGACATTTCACGCCAACCTCAATTGTGTGCTAAGCGTTACTGCACAGTTGGTGTGGACTCATTGGCTTGCGTCCGTGTGTGAAAGTGGCACCACTTTGCGAGCTGGGTGCATGAAAGTGGCATTGCCTCACCAGTCAATAGCATGAATTATGTATGGCAGGGGAAGGTGAAAACCATGTTCTGCATCATCTGCAGGCTGTTCAGCAAATTAACATTTGGACAGCCATTTGCTGGCTTTAGGAGGGATTCCGGCCTTTATTTAATGGCTTGCTTACAGTTCAGAAATATATTTCCCAGTCATTCTTGCAAATCATCTGAAGCACTCCCTCTTTCATGGAGCAGACTCTAAGGCGTGGGTAGTGAACAGGGCAGATGGAAGTGATCTTTAATTGGCTAGCTTCCCGTCAGGTCTAATCAGGACCGGTGTTCTGTCATCCAAATCCTTCTGAGATTGTTTCCTTGAAAGACATGCATTCGGTCTGACATGTTCATTTTCCCCCTGAAGGCAAAATCAGTCAAGATTTTCCCTAAAGCCTGATTTGCATCGGGGAAGTAGTGCCGTTGTTCAACCTGTGATTTAATAAAATTGCAGTGGTGTATACATTATTAATCCAATGGAAATCTGTCACATCCATAAACCTGTACATTTGATTCGATACTTCACCTCAAACTAAGCTTGAATGAAAAGGTTTGGTCCCACATGAATTGCCCTCCAAAACTGAGCAGATAAGTGCATCCATTGGGAGGAGCAAACGTCTTCATATCCAACCAGAATCGCAAACTCACATTTTATAGGCTATATCCTCTTGTTTTTTTCCCCACTGTGATGCCTTCCATATCTTTCTTTTCAACCCACCTTGGCATCTTGAAGCTTTTTGTTCGGTTTGTTTTATACTCCCTGAAGTGTAAATCTCTGTGGTGCTTAGTCATACAAGCAACACTTTAAACATGTCAATATTACGTTTTCACAGCTTATTTTAAAAAACTAACGCTGTCCTGTAAGTTAGTTGTTTTTTTTTTCCATTCAGAAAACCATCCATGTTTTCCATTGGTTCTTTGGGCAAGCATCAGATAGCAAGAAGAAAAGAAACAAAACATCCCAGGAGCCATGATGACTTAACGTAGCTTGAGGCAACACACCATACCTTTCTTTGAGGAAGTAAAAAAATACATTTGGGATAGCTAGAGAGGAGCTTCCTGTTTCAGAACCCTTCACTTTTTCTCCCAGTAGGCTTCAGTGTGGTCTTTAGTCATGCTCAGATATTCTTTCTCCCATGCTCTAAGAGCTTCAATCTCAGCGACGCCTACCTTCCATCAATCTTGATTCAGGAGGAAAGGTCTGGTGCCTTTGGAATAAATGAAGCCAAGTAATAAAGGCTATGCATCCACTGACTGACTAAAACATCTTAACCCCGTTCACATCACTTTCGACATTAGTGGCCCTCTTGGGCAATTCCAGCTGCCTCTCTTTATTACTCACATGTCCGTTGGAGGCATTTAATATTCCCATGGCACACTTTTCACAATCTTGTTTCCCCCCCCACAACTTTTCTGGAAATCAGTCAGATGTAAATAGTTTTTCTCAGTGTTGATTAAAACTGATTTAGCTTGATACAGAGTTTGAAAGTGGTCCAAATGGATTTTGGACATTCATCAGGACTCGCAACAAAACTGGTTTAGAACATTATTTGCTGGTTGGAATGCATTTCAATTGGTTTGTGCTATGAACTTAAAGGGAAATTCACAACTCATAGCATACATACACAACATGTTTTGCAAATAGGGATTGTATGAAGTACTGATCAATAGTAAGTAGGTAACAGTATACTTGCACAAAGTAAGGAATTTGAAGAAGGTCCAGTCAATCCCAGCTGACTGCAGTCACCCTTTGTTCAAAGAGTTGAAGTTACCTCGGTCCAACGGCAGATTCAGACTTCCAGCATGCCAGCATAAACAACTCATTGGTCACAGCTGCCATCGGCTTTTTCAATCACTTGTGTGTTTGCTTTCTAACCTGATTTCACCTATTGTATTTACTGTCCATTGGACTTCTACTTCTTAGTGTCTTTTACTTTCAAATTGCCCTCTCACAGGGATGATAAAGATGACCTTTAACCTTTAGCATTTAGCAATGGCCCCTGTTTACCTGAGTTTCAACATGTTAGCTAAGCTATGTCCCGCTGTGGACATGGTTATTAGAAAAGAAACATTTGCAACTCTAAAAAGTCCTTCACATACAACTTCAATAGTTTCACCATTCTATGGATAGCTTCACTGATTCACCTTGACATCTGACAGCCTCTCTCTAGCACTGTGTTACATAAAGATATTAGCAAATTGAAAGTGAAGTATCACAGCTCACTTTTACTTTCGACAAACTTTTCTTTTTATTCTTCGTCAGTACTTTGTACATGAAGGCGATAAAAAAAAAAAAAAATGCAGTCCAATGCTATACGGTACGACCTCGACCTACAGCCTCCACCTGAACCTCAGTACTTCAGTAGTGGGTTGAATCAACAGATCTCCAACAGAAGTTTCACACATGTAAAATTTATGACAGGAATTTGGTATAAGGTGTGTTGCAGTGTATACAGGAGGATCTATCCTTAGGTCCCTAAGTTTAAAAGTGGAGGGAATATTTTATTTTGTTTGTAAAACTTTGCTAGCAAACAGAAAGTCCGCAAAGACCTGGGCAGACGAGAGAGACGCCACAAAATGTTTGAAAGTTACCAAAATAAAGAAAACTTTCACAAGAACTTTCAGGTGTTAGAAGTGAAATGTTGAGCAGCGGTTGTATCGCACACTTTGCCAGAAAGGTTTACAATGAGACTTAACACAGACTGTATTAAACATGGACGCAGTCTCAGTGATGTCACCCGTCGATTCTAAAGAGGACGTATAGTCCCATATTTAAAAATGCCATCTCAACCTACCTTTGATTAATCTACAAACATGCAGAGAGGTCCTGCTGAGGCGGGCCTTAAGCCTCCAGGCAAAATGCTACGACATCTGTCAATCAACTGCTTGGTCTAACAGAGATGTTAAAACTTGTTTTTTTCTTTCACTGTTGTCTTATTATTTGGTATTATAGAATCTGTGAGTCGGTAAAACAACCTGATTCCCACCGATGTTCAACTTCCTCCATGTGTAGAAGCCTGCCAACACATCTCTGATCATTCACATCTCCTCTCGTCAATAACACGGCAGACATCTTTCTGTGGCATTTGTTAAGTTTTGAGTTTGCAAAGCTCCACTTCAGCGCTTGCATAGCATTTTTTTTTTTTTTTTTAATTTGGAAACTGTTACTT
The DNA here is from genome assembly GCF_963930695.1 of Labrus bergylta. NCBI lineage: Eukaryota > Metazoa > Chordata > Actinopteri > Labriformes > Labridae > Labrus > Labrus bergylta. The sequence continues at coordinate 4,295,412 of NC_089208.1, read as the reverse complement.
TTACTCTTCTTTGATGTAATGTTGTTTTGGCTTTGAACATGGAAGCCTCGGGGGAAATCACTTTTTTTTCACACAAAAAAAATCAGGTTCACGGGTTCAGATCGGCAGCAGCAACGGTCTGTGAGATGAGGACTGGAGTTGTTAAGAAATGTTTCAGCTAATGTCAGTCTGAGTTAATATTTGTTGTGAACTTGTTCTAACCACGGTGTCAGCCTAAAGCGACCTTAAAGAAATCAATAACCAAACAGGAGAACGATGTCGATGCGAATGTGAATAGGTTTCAAATTATTTTGGAGTGAAAAAAATCCATAAAGCTGACTAAAAACATTCAAACTCAAATCTGTATGTGGGTGAAACTATTAGTCTGTTCTCTATTCAAGTCAGCCGGCTTGTGTGTCTTCATCACTGAGGGAACAACCCCTTTTTCTATCTTTTATGCTGGTGATTAATTTAAAGCATCATCCTGCAGGTTTCTTTTTTCCCAGTTAAGAAGGGGCCTTCATTATTAATAAAAGTGCAGAAACGCAGGAGTTTGACCTACATTTCCTACAGTTCTCGTCTGTTTCTTACACAAGTTTCTTTTATCAGGAAATGTCTGTGTTATACTTCTAAAACATATACCTTCTGTCTTTCAAATATTACATTGAAGGTTTTATGTTATACCACAGTGTATCTTTAAATCCTCCACTCTGTTCATTATGAGCTGCTAAAACGGACATTTGTGATTAACATTTTTGAAAACAATTGTAGAAATGTTGGCAGTGAGATTCCCTATGAATCTATTTTTCTGCCAACTCGAACACAATGATGCTCTCACATTAATGAGGCTCCTGAGAATATAGACACACGAGTTACAAAACCAAAGTATTCTGGTTTCATAAATGCTTACAATCATCCATTTAAAAAAAAAGTTACATTTTTAACTATTTAAGAGGTGCTTTAGTGTATGTATTGTGGCTTCCCCCTGACATCTCCACTCCTGAGTGTGGAAGTCAGACTCTGAACATGTGCATGTGTGGTGCTGGGACACATAGATGATGTAGTGACATACATATGCATCCTGACTACACGTGATGGATGTACATTATAACATATACAACAAGTTGAGTGAGAAACACACAATAGTCTACTGAGTGTAATACTGTGATACCATTTGAATAACGCCCTTCCTCTCTCTGTTTTCTCTTTTCTCCTAGGTAAGCACTTTCTTTGCTCTCTGTTGGTAGTAGTGATGGAGGAGGGATTGGCCGAGCGTGCATCCTGTTGCTGTCAGCCCGGGTGAAGGCTTCATGCAGCTGAAATGTGAGGCAAGAGTGATTAAGGTGATGCATTGAGCCAGCATGCCCATAACAGAAATGCTTCTAGCTCTTGGTTTGGCAAAGTCAGCAGAACGGACACAATGGGATGAGACCCCCCCCCCCCCCCCCCCCCCCCCCTTTCCACCACACACTCAAACAGCATACACAGGAAGCCATCAGCACACAAAGGAGGAGAGGCTAGAAGAAAGGAAGGTCTAAATCTGAAGGTGTGCTCACACCAAGGGCCTTGTGTTTGTCAGATCACTGGTGCAAAGTGTACTCTGTCCTGCTGAGTGTGCAGGCTGGAGGGATGAGGTTTGTGGTTTTCTATTGTTAGCTGGTTTTGAAGGCATTTTGAGATCTTTCATGTTGCTCTGTGATCTATCACAACGATTTAGATCGACAGAAATGGGTGTGTTCATGTGTAACAAAATACACAATTGTATGTACTGTATTGTGTTAAGCATGAAAGGAACATTTGTATTTATTTATTTTTAAGGAGCATCTTTATATAATCTAGTTTTACACAAACAGGTCATTTATTGTAATGACATTTTCCATACACATGTTGTGCAGCTGGCTGTTACTGAAGTACCTGTGTGACGTTTGGCATTCAGCCCTTGTGGATGTGACTTAGATCTGACTTTGTTTTTGCTATTTCTTGACATAAAAAAAACATCCAGTTATCAGGTATCGCCTTCAGCTAATTAAAGATAATGATTCTTGGAAGTAAAAGGAAGTAGTTATACGCAAATCACGCAGTGCAAAATCAGCAGACTGCAGAAGAAGATAGGCCCGCACACTTTCTCAAATGCCTCAAAACATTTAAGTTGATCACAACGTTTCGACAAGAGGTCTTCTTCAGGTGATCATTTTTGAACGCTTTTTGGTTGTAACCATCACCCACTGTCGGCGCAGAAAGACAACGTTCAGTTCGAAATAATAAGGTAACACAATTTATTAGTGGCGTCCATATATTTGTCCAATATTACAACTTAGAAGCTCATGAACAGACATAGGTCATTTATTTAATTTTATTTATTTAACCTTTATTTAACCAGGTTGGTCCCATTGAGATTAAAAACATCATTACTAGTCAAAACCAAATGCAGCATAGTTTTGACCTCGAGCTACACAAAAAGTTATCGTAGATCTTTCACTTATAAACAAGATTACACAAGACCTGGTTATGTGGTTTCCCACCTGATGAGGGTTGCAAATATATTTTTGCCTCAATGTCTCGCTGTTGGATTTGAATTGGACCGGCACCTACCGCTTTCCATAACTGAATCTTTCTGTCCTCAATCTAGCACAGTCAAACTCCCAGCATGTCACCAAAATACCAAACAGGCGTGGGCGAGGCACATGTGCACAAAGCACCACCTCACCAACACAAAGCCTCTGCTGTTCACCAGACAAGGTGACAAAAATAGGACTCCAATCATGTTGGGAGAAGTGCATTCATACTTTACTACTCCTTTACTGCCTTTGTTGTTTTGACAATGCCCCCCAAAAAAGTCCACACAACACCTCCAAAATGGGGGTCATGGTTGTCCATGAGACCAAATGCTTGCAGCGAGCAGGTAGTTGTGTTTGGAAAGTGGAACATGACATCTGGACTGATGGGTCTTGTTATTTTCTAAACTGGTGTGAACACCAAAGGAAGCAAATTACAGCGAGCACTGACACATCCATTATACTTAACTCAAGTTACAGAGTCTACAATTGGATATGTTTTGTCATTCTGTACTGCCAAAATCTATAATCTTCTGGGTTGACAGGTTACCAAAACTCAAATCAATGAGATGTGGCTTTTTCACAAACCCTGACTTGCCTGTAATTGGGCACTGTGTGCAACTTGTCAATATAGTATAGTATAAAATACACATTGAAGTATGAGTCTGGTGTTATTCTTTACTATAAAGTATAGTTCACTTTATTTAAACCGTTTGGCTTTGATACTTTTGAGGGCGATTATGAATACTTTTAATTTTGCATGAATGTGCATAAATCAATACTAATTTTACCCTAAAGACGGGGTAATGACGCATAGACACCAGGATTACTTGGCTGCTCCATCAGAGCATATAAAGCACAATATAACAGATTAATCATGACAAAAACCACATGAGAGAAACTTTAACTTTAACACTTTCAACTTGCGAAAGTTGACGCAATGCCCACGATCAGCAGGGAAGACTTGAAGCTACTTGCAGGAAAGCGAAACAGGCCAAATTTGTCGATCACATCAAAGAAGATTCAAACTGGCAATTTAAGTTTCCCATCCTGACTGATTTTCACACTGGAGTAAAATTAGATTATGTCAATGCGATACGATCCAGTTCCCCTTGGATAATTTGTCTTGGACTCCAGTGCTGCATACATTTATCTGCCTCTTTATTATAATCAATAAATAAAAACAATATGAGCCAACAGAAATCCACATGTAAACAGCCAAAAGGTGGGCACATACAAGGCATTGGAAAACATTATAAAGAGTAAAAGAACATCATCACACAAACCAGCACTCCAGCAGGGCACAAATATCTACTTACATTAAGATTGCATGTAGTTCTCCCCTCTAGCCTCTTTACACAAAATAACATGATTCAAGAGACAATGGATGCAGTGCTAGCTTGAAGACAAAGCAGAAAAAGAGTAGGGATGGTATACTACAGGGCTACAGGTGTGTATGTGGGCAGAGGAGGCACACATGAGGGGTAACTGTGGGGTAAGAAGGATAGGCAGGAGGAAATGACAAGCGAGTTAGTTTATGGTAAGCGATGAGATTGTTAGAATATGTGAACTGGAATCAGGTAGACTTTGTGACATGAAACAAATTGGGGACTATTTCCAACTTTAGATTAAAACTAGGAACATGTCATCCAGTGTACTAGAGTGGATCATGGGTGTTTCTTTGTTGTTGTATTTGGCGTCAACAATTGCACTCATTGGCACATAGGAAATAAGCCCCATCAGACTTTGACTGCATGGGAAATGCTTGTTAGCAGGATCAGTTCATTGTTGATTCAAGTCTATTCATGGGATCTGTTGACGAGTACAAAAATAACGAATATCACAAATCGTATCCTTTCAAACATGAATACATGAAATGACAAGGACAAGCTGTACATCTCTTACTGCAGGCTTGCTGCTTTAAGTAGCAGCTGTCTTGAGCAAGTTGACTTGCACGCCATTTCAGTATAGAATTATGCACAGCCACATTTGATGTATCCATGGGGAGACTGTCAATGAAACATAATTATCCTAAGTGCACTGCATCACTGTGCTGCAGAACAGGACACATTTCCATTTCAAGCCTTCAGCGTCCACTGCAGCTGATCGAAAACATAAAACATCTTTCAGAAATGCAACTTTTTTTTTTTTTAGTGGTGTAGAAATTTAAAGAATGAGTTTGAATGTGTCAGGCTGAGCATTTACTTGATGGATAAGTGATCAGAGACTGCGTCATTGATTGCTGAAGCATTTTACTGACCTTCTTGTAGTTGAGTTGTAAGAGTATTATTTCCATAAAGGTATAAAAAAGGAAGAACTTCTGCTTCTTTAAAGGGACCTAACATGGGTAAAGAATCGGAAGAACTGAACGCAAAGTAAGGGAGAAGAGTTAACAAATCTCTTCAGCAGCTCAACACTGTTGTGTGAAAGCCAGTGCACAAAATGCCAAAGAAAACAAAAAATGACAGTGACAGATCTGCCTGGCTTCGCGCTAAATTCACTTGAACCCTTTGTTTCATCACTCACACTGTGTTAAAATGTCTCGTCTCCTCTTCCTTGACATTTTAACAACATAATGTGGCAGCTCTACAGCTCAGATTGAGCTCTCTCTATATTTGCTTTGATTTTGTGCAGTTAATGTTTGCTGGATGTAGAGCTCCAGTCTGAAGCGCAGACAAACAGCTCGAGCTCCACTGCGACACAACCGGCAAAAAGCCCCTTTCACGAGTGGGGAAGTTTTCAAATCAAATCTTGGAATTTTTTAAGCAAACAAGTGAAAACGATTTAGCACAGGTCTGGTTTAGGGGGTTCTCCATTTAATTCAAAATGCACTGTATATACTTTCTTCTATGATTTGAGTTAATGGATTGCATCTTTTCTTGGAGTCCACCATTTTTTCACTATTTCATACACAAACGTTGTGTCCAGACCAAAGTCTTTCTAAAACTTGGACGTAGTCTCAGTGTCGTCACCCATTGGTTTCTGAAGTGGAGTTTTGAAGCCTATTAATGATGGTCGTCATCTTGAAAATGCTATCTCACACCCGCTTTCTGTCAACCCAGTAACAGACATAGAGGAGGAATTCAAGCTGGTCTTAAGCCTCCTGGCAAAAAGTTACAACCCGCCCGCTTATCAGTCAAGTTTTTTAAAAAATCACCTCCTGTGGAGTGTGTGCCAGGAAAGACATAAGCTAATCAGACAAAAAGTGTTTTTTGAACCAGGCTGTAAACATCTTTATTTCTGCTGTCAAAACGTGCATCCTAACAATGTTAATAAGACTTCCAGGGTTTTTTGCAAGCAGCCTCAAGTGGACTGGCTTCATTTTTAACCTCTGGAGGTTGCCGCTTGATCCAGACTGTATAGTTTTTTTTGTTGTTGTTTTTTTTCTTTCAATGGAGATAAAGTATTCTGTTCTGCAGTGCACTTAGCGTCCGCTTTCTGTTGAGAAATAATGCCTACTGCCTCTTATGTCCTATTAATCTTTTCTCTTTAGTTAAAATAAACATCACTTGAGGAATTTTCCCCGAAAAGGAAATGTGAAAGCTTTTTACAACCTTTTACATTCTCCAGGCCCTTAATGTATAAATCTCCACATCTAAATCTAAACAAAGCATGACAATTCAAATGTCCTGGCGTTGCAGCAAAGGGGGGCGGGGGGGACCTTGCAGAGTAGGCAATTTTTCAAGCATGACCAAAATACAGTCAGAGGGCCAAGCTGCATGAGCCAAGGAGCCACATGCCAGATAACCCCCCATAAAATACAATTAGATTAAGATTTTATTTAGCACTTAGAAGTGAGTGCAGTTAGCCCTGGAAATCCCCGAGGAGAACATCAATGTATAATTTAACATGACTACTCTGCTCTATATCTTAATGGTAGTTGTAAATACTTTTAATGCAAGCAGTAAAAGTAGATGATCTATTTGTTTAACAGCCATACAGTCAATTAGTTATTCAGACGGAGTCATAATTGTAATGTAATGAGGACGTTATATACTCAATAGTCCTCCAGAATGAAACAGTCAAGCAGTCATTATGACAGTAGAGGTAGTCGAGTTGTGCAGTGCAAAAGATTTCTGTTTCTGTTTGGTTTTCTAATTGTAATTTGAAGAAAAAAAATCCAACACCCAAACTGTTACCTAGCAACTAATTCAATGGTCTTTTGCACCTTAACTTGAGAGCACATACCATTTCTAAATGTCAGTGGTTCCGTAACATTGGTATTGAAGGTCTTTGTGCAGTAATTTGTGGAATACTGTACCTTTTTGTTAAACTGGTAAATTATCCCACATGTTCTATAATCAAGCATGCCGTATCATGGGCTTTGATTCCACTCGTGATTTATTGATGAAGCCAGTGGGAGCTGGTGCAGCTTTTTACTGGCCAAGTTGGCGGTGGCAGCGCCAGCTAATGTCCGACTGATAAAACTGCCAACCCCTTTCATTGCTCATTGTGCTGTCGGAATAAATGCCCCTTAGCTCTAATAACTGTTTACATTTGATAAAAACCCGCCAATTTGCAACGTCTGACAAAATGTTTTAAGACCCAGATTGTCCATATTAAACTTGACTTTTTTACATTTATTTTTTTATAGCTAGAGAGCTGGACTTGCTGGTAGATATTATACAATGCAAATGAAACACAATCTATTTCAATCCTTGAAACAGATGGTCCTTGAGGTGTGGTTAAGAGTGGTAAATGGCCTGCTCTGTACCTGCTTCTATCACTGTCTGAATAAGAAACTGTCTTCTGACAAATGGACACATTCACCACCTATGAATACAAATGCTTGATTGCCTGATGTTTAGCTGAATAAAAACAAAACCTCGAGTATCCCATCACCAAACCTTTCAAAAAGGAAGGTATATTCCATTATGGCAGAGGTGTCAAAGTGTTTACTTTGCTTACACACAAGGTGTACACAGCTGCTATAACAGCCCAGTAAAAATAGCCAATGATAGATACAGGGGGAAAACAGCCTGACAGCAGTGCAAACAAGCAGCCAGTATATCAGATGCATTTCTGTTGGGTATTCTCACCCCTATGGCATGCTGTTTTTAGATACCGAGGCAAGGCGAAAGAAAAATACAGCAATGTCAAGATATCCACTTATCTTCCACTTCACCAAATCTGAAAGAGGGTTCAGAAGTTTAGTGCAACAGCCACTCTCTGACCTTTTCTATACATTTCTGCAGCAGCGGAGTCAGAGAATCCTCTCAGAGATCACGAGATGCAGACGTAAATGTTTGGAGTATATACTTCCAACCAACAGGGGTTACTTTAACAAAGAAAAAATAAAAAATGGTGGATTATACTGAGGCTCATGTTAAAGTCACACACGATGATTAGTCAAGTCACAATGCTGTAGATGCATCTGATCTTGTTGTAACTACCGACAGCTTGGGAATTTTTTAATGCACCAATCATGGCTCAGGTTTATATAAATTTCCCATAAAATTTGACTTTAATTAAATATAAACATAAGGTTATGGAATAAAATGAGCATTATTTGAATAAGTCTAAGTTGTTAAGATTACATTACATTTAGATGTTAAATGTAAACGCAAAGAGTGGTCAATACAGCTAGTAAAATCATGGGGAAACCACAGATGCCGCTTTGTGACAGGCACGTACTGAACACTAAAAAGAAAGCCCAAGACATAACAAGTGATCCTTCTCATCCACTGCACTCCCAGTTCAAAGTGCTTCCATCAGATCGGCGATTCAGACTGCCAAGAGCCATACATTATTTTTAATAAAAAATCATTTGTATCAAATGCAAAAAAATTATTAAATTCATAAAGGAAAAAACAACCCCCCTCTCAACTCTAACTGCAAATTGTTTTATGAAATTACTGTTTTTAAACCTATAACTTCATGAAATGTTTTAAAACTCTGGCTTATTATTTTAAATTCTTACTTTAAATTCACAAACCATGCTGACTGTGATGCTGTCGAGGACTACAGGCGCTCTGCTGGTTTCCTGCTGTGCTTGAATGTTGTCTTGTTTGTCATAATGTTGTTTTTTCTGTCTTGTTCTTGTGAAGCCAAAGACAATTTTCCACCTTGTGGACAAATAAAGTTCTATTCTTCTAAAGAAAATACATAATGGGACTCAGCGATGGGGCTCTTTAAAGTTTGGAGGCACAGTCGTTTTTTGGAAGGCATATACAGCACATCACAAACATGAAGACAGTTTATCTTGGGGAATAAATGTACCTGATTTCATGGCAATGCCTTCATTATTTGTCTAAATACTTACAGGAAAGACAAAAGTGGTGGGTAGACCTCCCATGATGATACATTTGGATCTATTTCTAATGAAATATGATTATTTTCCACCAAATCAGATTACTTTTTTTGTTCTCTTTTTTTTGCATTGTCAGATTTTCTGTCTCTTTGTAGCTCACACTCATCACCCATGTCAGTAATGGCATTCCCAGCAGTTGGACATTAAAGCTGAAATATGAAGCCTTATCTGAAGGTTTGGATGTAATTAGTTCACCGTCGGCCGTTCCACCCAAAGTGCACACAGAGCTTTATGAGATACAGAAGTTAATGTGATCACATTGTAATCACAGGCCTGCTGTGTGTCAAATGATTTACTAATGACATGTTACAAAAAAAAAATAATTGGGAATTGGACCACTTTCATATGTTTGTGTCGCACCATTAATCATATGCCATTGATCATCCATGTTTCAGGAGGGGTGGTTAATTGGAACAAACCAAAGATTAAGACAGTTTGAAGTTCTTCAGAGTAAAGCCTTCACTTTTGTTGGAACTTACCCTTTTTTTTTCTTCTCCAATGCAGTGTCCGGGGAAATATACAAACTATCTCTAAAGCTGCTTCACAAAAAATATCAGGACAGCCTGCCCTTAAAATCAGCTGACCATTCTTGGGCTCTCAGAAGGCAAGATGTGATGTAAAAAAAGAAGCTGTGGAAATCCAAGATGGCGGACGTAGCGACAGAGTCAGACACTATTATAACAGTTTATTGCTTTTATATCAATACTACATCTTATTTGATATGATATACATTAGCAGGATCAAGAAAAGCAAGCGAAAGTACCGTACGTGTGGAAAAGTACATCCTGGTGAGTAAGGAGTACAAAGCTGCTATATTAAGTGCAAGATGACTCACCCCCACTTGACTTCACCGGCGGGCTTGCAGTTAAAGTCTGAGTGAAATATTCAAGCTCGCCCCCGTCATTTAGTGAGAAACCATCACATTTCAAGTGAAGTGCAACAATTACTGTCTTAAAATATGTTCAGGAAGAAAAAGAAAGATCTCACTGCATGGGGTCTCTTCGCCCTGTGGTCTTGGTCCCGTCTCAAAGTGACTATCAAGCTCCTGGTGCAGCAAGATGTTAAGGGTCGTACTCCGACATAACTAATAATTGGGGATCAAATTCCTGGCCCCTGTGGTCACCGTGGACTCTGGGCCGTCTTCTGACCCCATTAATTACGATGAACTCAGCTCAGCTTCTTCTGCTTTGTCAAAGCTGACACCTAAGGTGCCCGATTGCCCGACATCGGACCCAATTTCTACTCTTATCTTTGGTCTGACATTGCCTCCAGTCTGATTACCCGGAGGAGGGGACTCGATTTTTTTTCCCCTGAACCGATCACCTTATCCGCCTGAATCTAACACTGATGTGTAACCGTGTCAACAAAGTGGTCGTGGCAGGTTTAAAGGAGCTAAAGGAGCTAACACGGCGAAGAAGTCAGTCAATACTGACACTCGGCAACTAAAGATTATGGAAGCTACTTTAAGGATCATTAATCCGATTAATCCGATTGAAGATGCCTTCTAGCCAAAAGAGTGAAATTGGCCTTTTGGTTGTCTTAACACAGCCATTTTTAAATTTCAGAAAGCTATTCATTACATTTGAATCTTCTGAGATGAATAAAAAAAAAACCAGCTACTGTCTCTGTGAACAGCCAACTTGGATGGATTGATTGTTCTTAATCTCAACATGAGGGCCCAGTTCACTCCCACTAGAGCAGATGGTCTTGTACTTTGACTAATTTGCTTTTCATTCCAAGAAAATTGATGGTTGGTGCTTTAGCTGGGGGAAAAAAACAACTTTTTCAAACAAACTGATGAAAAGCTGAAAGTATGTCTCTCAATTAAAGCTGCATTGGTGTGTTCATTACTCTGTGAAGCACTTGAGTGTTTGGATTTCCCCCCGTCCTCATTGTGAGTTGAATCTTGGTCCCTGCTGTGTTCCTGTGTGCTTTCCCAAAAACCTAAATATTCTCACTTTAATTTGACAAAAGGAAATCGCTGTAAAAGTCATATAACAAACTGCGTTATCCTTGAGGGTTCTTGTTTGCTCTTTCCTGCATGACTTTGATGGATTTTCAGGAAGATTTACCGGGAAATCATATTTTATTCACAGCGCCGCATAGTTTCAGGGCTTTCTTCTCGATTTTAAGGTCTCATTTTAATATTTCAGCGAAGCCTCGGCTCTTTTTACATCTCACTGTAGTTTATTGGAGGATATTAAAGCTCTTAGAAACCGTGTGAAGATTTTTCTGAAGTTGTTTTTAAGCCCACACCCTTGAGACAACATTAGTAGACAAGACAACGAGCATTTTTTCCAAAAATCTTCAGAGTTATTGTTGATATTCTTGCACAACAGCAGGTCTTTAGGATGCCCGCTAAACAGAACAGAATTGATGGGGGTGTAGCTTTGGATTTTACATTTAAGGTATCAGAATTTAGCTTACATATTGGTGCAAATACAGTTGGATATTTGTTATTCTTTGCAGGTCTTATGTGTTCTGTCCTTTATTGTCTCCATCTGTGCTCACAAGCATTTCTTCTGGGTCTCATTTTTACCACTTCAGTCCTGTCATGTAAGTCAGGGAGCGGATTACGTTTTCATTTAGCACTCTGAGCAAATTTCTTGGAGTGGAAACCAAGTTGTGGTTGCTTTTATTGCCATCTCTAGAGATTTTTTTTCTCCGTGTGTGTGTGTGTGTGTGTGTGTGTGTGTGTGTGTGTGTGTGTGTGCGTGCGCGTGTGTGTGTGTGTCATGAAAGAAAGAGGAAAAAAAAAAAAAAAAACAAGTGAGTGAAGAAACACCATCCCAAGACTGAAAGATCCTTTATCTCCTAATCAGATCCCAAGCACAGGACTCAGTTTGGGGATGCCAATTAGCATGTGGGCTCGAGCACATCTCCGAAACCTCTGGGTCTCTCTAAGCTCTCAGGTTCCCCCCCCTCACCCCCAACACCCCTCCATCCCCCCTCCATCCCCCTGTTTCTCATGGCGGTGTAGCCTGCGGTGGGTTATTCATTAGAAAGTCTGAACAGGCAATTATGAATTAGTCACATGGGGCGTCATGAGTTTTATTTTATTTTTCTTCTTTTTTAACAATGTCGAAGAAAACAGCTCACAAAACGAACGAAAAAAAAAATTTCCCGGGGTTGGAAAAATGAAGCTTAGCAACGATAGCTCGTGACAAAGCTCCGTCTCGGAATTTGGAGTTGATTTGTCCGTGTTGCAAGATTGTTGCACGGTCCCCAGACGGGAGGTGCAGCCGACGGGAACTCCGAGGAGATGAAGTGCCATCAGAGATATAGTATGTAGGAGTCTTAATTAAGTCAGTCTCCTCTGATTGTGAGCTTTTAAAGCATGTCTATCTCGAGCTGCCCTGCATAATTGGATGTGTGTGTGTGTGTGTGTGTGTTAGTGTGAGTCTTCCCCGTGCGTGGGTGAGCCTCTTCGGAAATATGCATGTAGGTATCACAGTCATTACGTGTGTAAACAGGAGCTCTGCAGGGAACATGTTGCATTGCACAAACCACTGGCATGTTTACTCAGTCTCTCTTTTCTCTGCTCTTTTGGGCTGTCTGCTTTACAACTTCAGTGACTTCAGCGACTCGGATGACTCGGGTGTGTGTAGGTTGTGGCTCGCTTTCTCGGGCTTCACACACACACAAACACACATGCTTTAATCTCCCCCTTTTTACCCCTGCCTTGTTAAGCAGATCGGCCCCCGATGTGCTGCTCTTTTCAATCAATGGATGCCACAGGCAGTAAATCAGGGATTAAGGTGCGGCGTGGCACTCCATTCCGCATGCTCCCGGCCATTCATCTCATCAAGGTGCAAACAGGGAAGAGAGAAAAAACAAAACAAAAAAACACAAAACAGATGCACGGTGATGATGGGGCCCCCCGCACTTTAATCATCGCCGCTGACCTCGCTCATAACCGCCAGATTAAAAAACAATTGTGGCTTCGCCTCGCTCGCTTCCCACAGCGTCCTGCTAGTTTTTATTTATCGGCTGTCGTCTCCCTGGTGAAATTATTTTTATCAATCAAACAAGCGCATCAAGAAAAGTGGCTGCCGTTTAGATAAAGCCCCCCACCTCCACCCTGAATGCTGATAGTGGATACTTTACCAAAGAGGGGGGCTAATACAAAGGCAGATGAAGTAGTGTCAGTGAAACTCTCCAGGGAGCTGCAGCCTGTGTACATCTGATTTTGGCATTAAGCTATCACAGTAAAATAGGATTTCAGAATCCGTTCTGCCCCCCAGGGGAAATTCAATAGATTGCCTGATGGATTAAGTCTGTTTTAAAGGAGTGACTTGTAGAGACAGTTGCATCATACCGTCTCGCTGCAAGCCTGCACAAACACACCGAAACACGATACCGCTCCTTTAAGAAAACCGCCTTGCATTTCTAGGCCAAGTCACACTTTGATGGTGTTCTGCAGTTTCTTTTTCCCATTCAGCTGATGTCAAACTAAGAATAGATGACAGAAAGACATCCGGATTGCAGCTGGAAACATTTTGAAGCCGAAAAACTGCGGAAACTGCACAAACATTGCAGATTTTAGAGGCAGGAAATAAATAATAAATTTCAGGTTTTTTGCTGGCTCAGTGAAAAAGCGAAGGGGATTCTTCCTCACAAGTTTCTCTGCTACTTAAATATTGCTCAGGTGGATTCTCTTGTCAGACGTTCATTCTTCTACAGAGGATAACCTTAATGTGATACAATGCTAAAGAACAGGTGATACACTTATCAGTGGTGGAAGTCTACAGTCCACCACTGGTTTGTACTTATCGTCTTGGAAAGAAAGTCTCATTTGGTTTATCTGCCATGAGTTATATTTGATCTGATCAGCTGTTAGAAAAAGGTGTCATAATATCCTACATCTTCCTCCAAGGAAGGTTGAAAGACATGTTTTTTTTTTTTTTTGTACTCATTTAAGAAGGTACACACAGGGGCGTGGCCAGACTTTTTGGACTGGGGGGGCCCAACTGATGAGCTGAGGCTGGCCTGAAGTGTGATGTGCTCCAAGAAACTCACATAAATGAATGTCAATGATTTACCCTTTCTAACCTCACCAATAATATCTACTTTATAACACGAGATAACGGCAACATCATTTTGTAATGACACAAAAAGAAGATGTATGTTCAAAGTCACAATTTAAAGTGTTTAAAAAGGTATATGCAAACACCTGCCCAGTCTGACTTGCAATGTTTTTGGTTCTGACACATTGACAGTTAGTTCATTACAGGTAAGACAGAGTGCATTACTTTTTTACTTTGCCCCTTTCTTAAGAACTAGATGTTGGGCCGGTGGGCCGGTGGGCATGGCGGCCCCCAACAAACTGAGCTGCTGCATGTCGGGATGAAGCTGCGACGGACGACAATCTTTTCTTTCTTTGGTTTAAGAAATAATGGACTCCTTTGACAAGTAGAAGTTTTTATATACAATTTAAAGTTCAAACAAAAGAAAATATGCTACATTGGTAGCATAGTTTTTGGAAATATAGTTTAAATTGAACCTAAATTTTAAATTTTTTTTGAAGCTCTTGTGAAGAACTTTGGGTTTGTTTTTTGATTTTGGCGACCTCTGTGGACAAAGCGTTACCTTTAATATCTTTGCTGATTTTGTCCTTTGGATGGAAGTCTCCCTTTTCTCTCTTTTAACAGTTGAACACATCACGTACAGAGAGTCTATGCTGTGCTAGATGTAGACAGGGTCTGTTTCTACAACCTACTGAGACTCACTCTGTCTACCTCCACAGCTGCAGCATTAAAATTATTAGAAAAATGTATCTTGCTTTTCATCGTTCTGTTTGCGTCTGTGGAGCATATAAGAGCATCGACTGTATATTCAGTGTGTTTAATAAGCAGTTAAAAACTCCTCACAACGGCTTTAGTGTCCACACAATCTGTAATGTATCTGAGAGTTTGTGATATTACCATGTGCGTCGTCCTTTTTATAACTATTACTGCTTCTCATAAGCTGTTAGATGATACGTTATCTTTGAAGGATTAAGTATGATTACTTACAGTGCAAAGAATCCAGCTGAAAAACCGAGAGAGAGAGAGACGCAGCTAAAAAAAAAAATTGAAGGAGAATGAAAGTAGCAGGCATCCCACTGAAACACTGCAAATAAAAGGTTTTCAGTCTCCATTAGATCGGCATCATTTCACATTTTTCCGTCATTCAAATACATTATTTTACTCAATTCCTTTGCCCTTGTGTGCCTGTCTTTGCATTTTGAAGTGATCAAGGATGCGGTAAAGTCAAATGATGCTCATGAGTCAAAGTATCTTCTGTGTACATCAGCCTTCAAGAACAAAACATCTGTTATCAATCTAATATGCACTTCAAATTCACATATACGTCAAAGAGCAGTACTTGGGAGTTAGAAGGCTTTTGGTAGATTTCATGATTTTAGATGATGCACTGTAAGAAATCATTAAAAAGCTGCTCTGTTTGCCCCTGATACTCTGATATTAAAGCTTATATTGCAACAGAGGAATCTAAATGGTGAGGAAAACCTCTGCTTCCCTTAGCAGCTCTGGGATATATCTGAACTCTGTGAACACAGGGAACATTTAAGCATGACATAACATCAACTAAAAAACTGAAATAGATGAGGTACAATCTGTCAGGGGAAGGGGGGAATGTGCTGAATATCACACATTCACTTTTTAAGAGAGTAAATATACCAGAGGGAGGATTTCTTTCCTTTAAAGACCTTGTGAGGTAGCATGAAGCGTTACTCTGCTCCAACAAGCAATGTTTCAACTTAAACCCCAGAGACAATGTTTGGACCCGGAGTGCCTTTAGTTTGTTGCTGCAGGGTCCGAGTCCAAATTGAAGTTGAAGTAGCTGCGGGCGAGAGGTTTTTGGAATTCTTTTTGCTGTTACTCGATTTTGAGGAGGTTGTGGGGAGATGAAGGGGAGCGAGATGCTTATAAAAGCCAATAGGATTTATTATGTGTTCTGTAGCCTATAGCAGACTGGATTTAGCCAATCCCTTGACATCTCTTTTTTCCTCTCAGTACCCACAGCTGTCATGCAGAATATCTTATCACATCGGCTGAATGTGGGTGGGTTTGGTCTGTCGCCTCTCTCTCTCTCTCCCTCTCTCTCTCTCGCTCTCTCTCTCTCTCTGTGCATTTCTGTGTATGTGTGTGTTTTTTCTATGTGTGTGTGCTACCATGAGAAATGCGGCTTGTGGTTAAAAGGGCAGTGGAATAATCACTCCGGCACCTGCTCCGGCTCCCATGCGTTGTTTAACATCCCACCACTCACAAAGTCAAATACAAGACGAGGCCCTAATGGCTCCCCAACGCTCGCCGTTGTAAATGATGGTGTTAACGGCAACTCTCTTAACACTTAAGCATGTCGTCGATCAAATATAAAACATATTCCTGCGGTTTGTGGGCCCCATTAAGGGTGTCAAGTTCAACTCTGCAGCGCTTTAAGTACGGAAGTCCCAGTTGATGTTTTTTTTTTGTTTTCTTCTTTCAAAAGCATCTTTCAGCTTCCGCTTTCAATCATGTTGAGTCTCTTTGTCAGAGTCTTCTTTTTAGTGTTACAAAATGTGTCTGTGGGTGTCTGTAAAAGAAGGTGCAGCTAGATTTGGGTGGGGGGGGTTACATTTCATATTACATCAGCTACAGCTCTGCTATAGAGCATTGTGTGGATAAATGTTAATTCCTGACTGAAGCCGGGTAAACACTACACGATAATCAAGCCTGTTGTCGGCCCATTTCCCCCAACTCCCAACAAAAGTAAGCAAAGACCACAATATTTGACGGTGCCAAAGATGATGGTGCCAGGTTTCCATGGCGGTGCATGTGCTGTATGTTTAGATTGATTTCACCTCCCCTGATTGGCTCAGAAAAGACACAGTTTTTATATGTTGTTAAAATGAAACATGGTCAATATCTATGATCTGATATCCTGTAGTTTGGGGAGGGGGAGCAGAGCGTGCACTCTGTGGATTATCATGTGGAACAAATTAGGTTAATTATTGGGCTTTTATACATTGATTGGGCAATGGATTGAGTGGGGGGGGGGGGGGGGGGAACGCCATGCCATGCAGGAAAGGAGCCACGTGTCCATCTCGAGCATGTGCTACCTTTTTAAAGACCGTGTTCCTGCCTTCACCACAACTTAATCCACATTATTTTTCTTCTATCTTTGTGAATTTTCAGTGAAAAGCAGTCCTAAAAAACAATTCTTCATGCCCATTGCCTGAGACTTTGGTGACTGGTTGTTTGTGGAATCATCAATCTATCAATCAATCAAACTTTATTTATATAGCACCTTTCAGACAAATTAAATTGCAGTTCAAAGTGCTTTACAAGAGTGCAGGAAAGTTATTGACAAAAATGTAGTTTATAAAATCATTGAGAGACTGAAGGAATCTGTTAATGTGCTGTTGTTTGCTCTCCACACACCATAGTTAGAAAACTGTTGAATCTGTCATGAGTGGGCTCTCTCACATTTGTAACATGTGTTAATATTTTAAAAATCTCTTGGTGTGAGCCAGGCTTCAGTGATATATATATCTCTCTTGCCTTATAATATAATGCAGACACATCAAGATTGTGTTTTCAAAAGCTGCATAACTCTATTATACCTTACTCAAACATGATCAGCATTGTGACCTTTCAGCTTCCAGTTTGTAATGTTGTTCCTCTGGTTTATAATGCTTTAATTGTAAGACACTTCCTCCTCAAAGTGTAGTTAATCATTAAGAATGGTATGACGACATGTTCAGAAGTTCAACTTACTGCTCTTTTGGTCTTCTGAATGCTGCAAATGCTCAACCAATCAGAATTGTTTAGTGATTCAGGGCCCACCCCCCAAATCCTACTTTTGGAAAGTACAACCCCTAGAGCAGAGATATTTTGGGGGGTAAAATAAGTCTCTGTGACCTTATTAAAGAGGTTCCCCGTGATGGAGAACCTTTAAAAGTCATTAAAAGTTCCTGTCGTTGAAATGTAGCCAATGTTACCTCCACATAGAACCCGACTTCTCTCCTAAGTGCTGCCAAACATCTCTCATTCTTCACTGTCTCAATAGAAAACTCAGCATGGGACACTGATGCATTCTTTTTGTGGGTTTATATATGAGCAGCCAGGCACCCTGACAGCAGGACTGCGATATCAGCGCTGATAGTGCCACTCCGCGTGAGCCAAGATGGATGAGCTCAGGCGTCATTATGATTTCAGTGAATGTTGGAGAGAAAGAGAAGAAAAAAAAAAAAAAGATTAGAGAGATTGGTTCCATAGCAGAACATAATTGATTTATAATGCATCAGCTCGGAACGCGGTGCGGAGCCGCTCACATGGATGAACAACAGCGGAGGGCATTTGGAGGTTAACAAAAGGTGGGCTCGGAGGGGCTACATTGGATCGGACAAGCTCGGAGGCAGAGTGTGTCCACATTGGTCAGTGTCTCTCCTCCTCCCCCGCGGCAGGTGAGCAGGAAGGCAGGGCCGGATGAAAGCTGCAGATGGAAAAAAAAAAGAAAAGAAATGTAAAGGCTGCTGCGTCTTCTAGGCTGCTGCGAGGGCCCCGGGGGTATCCAGCGCTGCAATTCAAGCCAAGTAGCACAGCAGCTGATTGGCACAGATTTATATTTGCACAGAAAATGCAGGCCTTTTGTTTTTTTTTCTGAACAGAAATGTTTTTAAGGGCACTCTAAGGTAGTTTAGATTTTCTCTCAGATGTTCTCAGTAGAGTAGTTCAAGTAGTCATAAGAGCATCAGAAACACCTTCAGCATTGCCACAAAATGTTTTTATCCACAATATGCCAGTTACTTCCAAACTCCATTGGATCTGCAGAGTCCCTCTGCACCTTTAAGAAAAAGCTAAAGACGCAGCTCTTTCATGAATACCTACTAACTTAATGATGATGGTCTCCATATTATTGATGATGATGATGGTAATGACGATGGTTTTTGTTTGATAACGACGACTTATAAGATGGTTTCTATACTGATTAGAGCTCTCAAGAACTGCCCTCAATGTTGTGCTTTGCCTCTGGTCACTTCCTGTCAGCACCTGTGTGTCCAATCAGAATCAAAGCTGATCGTTTGCTCTTACTGACATTGTTCCCTTTTTCCTGGATCCTTGCTTGTGTTGTTCTTACTCTCTGGTGTACGTCGCTTTGGATAAAAGCGTCTGCTAAGTGAATTGTAGAATTGTAGAATTATGAAAACTATCTATTTAAGCGGCTGTAGCTCAGTGGTAGAGTCGGTCGTCTTTTAACTGGAAGGCTGTTGGTTTGATCCCCAGCTCCTGCAGCCACATGTCGATGTGTCCAATGGCAAGACATTTAACCCCAAGTTGCTCCTGATGCTTCGTCTGCAGCGTATGAATGTGTGTGAATGAGATTAGTAAATGCTGTTGAACACTTCACATAGTAGCCTCTGCCATCAGTGTGTGGGAGTGCTGCACTGATAACCATTATGAATGTAGGGTTAATTTGTCGGTGTGACCTGGAGTGTAAAAAGCGCCTTGATTAGTCCGAAGAATAGAAAAGCACTTTACAAGTTGAACTCTATTTACCATTAAGATGTTTAAAAAAGTATTATAATAGCTTGTGAACAGCAGAAACAGGAACAGCTAGTCACTCACTGCAGAGGTTTTCTTTTTTTTATCTAATATATGAAGAAGTCTTTGAAAGAGCAAGGTGTCGTCTTGGCAACGTTGTATAGTAAATGGATATCTGTGATGGAATGCAAACTGTGTTTCAAACACGTAAGTTGGGATTGGATAAAAACACCTTCTTTTTTTTTTTCCACCACTCTGACCTTCACTTTCCAACTCTCTTAATGAAATGTCGACCACCTTCTGCAGTGCTAATGAACACTGGCATGCAACATAACCTGTGGGCGGCAGAATCATCAAACATGAACGTTACACCTTTTACCACCGTTAATAGTGAAATTGGCCACAGATGAGATGACTCATGGCATGTATAGCATGGTTACATCACGGCTGGTTATCGGTCTTTTCTTGGCATCAGACAATGCAGCGGAGCGTCTTATTCGGTTCAAAGCGTATCTGGTAGTATTTTTTCCCATTAGGTAGACATTAGTCACCCACACACTCTCCACATGTAAATGTTCCTACAGCTTTGCTGCTGGAGCAACGCGTGGAATTGAATTCTTAAATGATCAGACTTCCTTTTTTTTCCTCTGTATGCAAAGATTTGATGTATAGCTGGGGAGGAATGTGACGAGCCAAACGCTGTACAAAGTCTGCTCTGATGTTCTGACTAATTTATTTTTTTATTGACAAAGCGTGTGTTTGTGTGCGGCGGTGGAGGAAGCAAAAGGAATGTTTTTTTTTTCTTTTTGATCTGCATTCATTTCTCTCCAGTAACCTTGAGCCTTTTCTGATATTCCTCAATTCGCAAACATCATTTTTAGATATTTACCAATAGCCGAGTTTCTGCTGGCGAGAGAACAATCTGGGATCAGCTCTCTGAAGTCTCACACACACACGGTGACATTAGAAGATGTGCGCGTGATGCCTGTGTGTTCGGGGTTGATATCTCATTCCCGAAAAGCCGCTGCATTTACTTCTAACAGCGGAGCTCAGAGCTGCAAAGGGAATCTGCTTTATTAGGATTCAGCCCACTTCCTGACATGCTGCGGAGGAATAGATAAGAGTGGTGGTGGGAATGAGGTCTGAGTTAAATAAATAAACAGATCATGCAACAAATAATTAACCTCTCAGGGTCTTTGACATGCTCGGAAAATGCTGCAGGGGAAGGTGGTATGGGGGGATTGGTTGGAGGAAATGGAGGACGAACTCTCACACTGAGCCGACCCCGCTTCTTTAGGAAAAGCTTCTGTGTGTGTGTTTCTCCAAGGTTAACCTGGCAAAAGTGCTGATGACCACAGGAGATCTGTCCAGGGTAGCAGAGCGTCTGCTACCCTGGACAGATCTCCTGTGGTCATCAGCACTTTTGTCTTAATAATGCAAGCTTTTGGTAACAATGTCAACTGATGATGATTGACAGACATCTACCAAGTGTAAGCCTTTTAATTAGCTTTCTCTACTAACAATTCAATCAATACACATATTTACTTTTGCCAACTAGCATTACAACAACTATAAACAGGGCTTGTCAGAAAGCGTACAAGTTGATGTGATTGGTTAAAAGCTCTAGCAAGAGCTTGAATTACCATTGGATCATAAAACCAAGAAAAAGTTCCTCGTTCCATTTTCTAAGGAACTCGAACGATAGGTTGCACAAAGCTGCTCAAACTATAACTTCAATATGCTTTAGATTAAATTGTCACATGTCAGTGTTTCCCACAGAATAGCGGTCAACAGGGGAGCGGTATACAGAGTTCTCATGTCCAGACACACATGCACCCCTCCTCTCTTTAGTGCACTCTTTCCTGGATGTGCCAATGAAACTCTTGGTTTGAAACGGTTCTGATTGGTCTTTTCACCATGAATTTAAGGAGAGACTTAAACAGCGGACGTCTCTGCAGAGTGTCCGAGCATGGCGATGGAGCGATGCACATCATTCAACCAGATTATCGATCTTTGATAAAATGATGTGTTGATAATCGGCATCAAACCTCCATCTGATTACTGTTTCACTTGACTTCCTTTTGAGCCACTTTTCTTGTGTCTCCTCCTGGCACTGTAGCTTTGATTGACAGCCGGCCTCAGTCATGAGCGGTTCACTCACTATACATATACTCAGCTTGTTCTTTTGTTAGGAATGTATATTTGCATTTAAAAGCCTGGACCTGGAATAAAAGACAACCTAACCTTTCTTGAGCTGCGTTCCAGTGACCTGCCTTATATTCAGACCATTTTAGTAAAATAGTAACTTCATGCTCTTTCCCATGATACTTTTTTTCTATTCATGTTTTATTCATTTCTCTCCAAGTCAACTCATTGTGTCACTGCTAATCTCAATTCAATTTTTATAATCAAATTAAAGATGCTATGAAGTTAGAGTAAACTTTTAGTTCTTAATTTCATATAGCCAATTAAAGGATGATTACATTACACTTACGGGAAGTCATGCATACTATTAAACTGCTGACAATAACGATGCTAATATGAATGTGATGATTATCGTTCAGGGTCAGTGCTCGGTCGTCGCTTTCAACCGATTTCAGCGATTCCGGCTCCAATTCAGCGACTTCAGATCAGGAAAGGAGCCATAGGTTTCCAAATCGTAATTATACTGGAGTCATAGAGGAACTTCAAGAGTGATCGCATCAAGAGCCGGGCAAGGGCTGTGATGTATCTCATCACTGAGTTTAAGTATCTTTAACGTAACACAAATGAACAGAAGAGAAGACTTTAGATGGCTCGCCGTGTTCTCATGGGGAACTGAGACAATGAAGGAAATCATCTTCTTTCTGAGCCTCTTTATTCTGAGGCCTCCTTCAGCCTTCACATTTCCATTGTTTGACAAAGTCATCAACATTTTGTTTTAATTAAATTGTCTTTGTTGGCCAGATGTATTTTTCTCTCCTTATTACCGCACTCCCGCCTCACATCCCTCTAAAACTTCTGCTTTAACACTCACTACAGTGGGGGGGGGGGCTTGGGGGGTTGAATTAAGTTAAGAGTTGCTTTTAATTGAAAACTTTGCAAACGTTTTCCCCAGCTCAATCTCAATGCAATCGTTACGGTTGCCACTCATAATGGATTTCAGACAGCTGTCACAATATTGGACATTAAGGATTGGATTCAAAATGGAAAAGATGTTCTCTTCAAAACAAATGTTCACCCTCGTGAAATAATTGAATTTTCTGTGATTGAACAACTTCTGTAAAGTTCTTTATGATAGCTCATGATGTCATAGTCTTTACACTGTGCATTAAATCTATTGTTTCGTTTGTGCTCAAGCTCAAGACATTTATCAAAGAAACTGAATCAGAAGCAGTGGCGATTCTAGAGTCCATTAGGGTGCAAGGCAGATAATCTATTGGAGGGCCCTCCAATCAACTTTCAGCAGGTCAACGAGAATGGGTGCTGTCAGATGGGGTACCCTTTGTTAGGCTTCCTAGCATCATTGCAAAATTTGCAAATTTTCGGCCTCTGCTTTTGGGCCCCCTACTGGTCTGCGGCCCCCCTACTGTTCTGGGGCCCCCCTACTGGTCTGGGGCCCCCCTACTGTTCTGGGGCCCCCCTACTGTTCTGGGGCCCCCTACTGAAGATGCCTGCCTTGCCTGATCAGAAACAACTCGTTCCCACTTCTTGAATTGTCATGCTTGCTGTTGTGTCGCTGTCCATGGTGCTGTTTTCTGCAGTGCTGAGTATCACAGCTCCAAGAGGCTTTCTTGCTGTCTTTGCATTTTTTTTTTTTTACTCATAAAATAAAAAACATAAAGAATCATAGATCATAATTTTTATTGCAACTTGTCGCCTATAAATTTTGACCCATGATATTATGTGCAAACTATTTATATATGGGTCCCTTGTTCCTCGGAGAGGCTGCGGTGCAGAGAATGTTTTATGCATGAGCGTTGCCAGTTATCTTCATTGGAGTTCTGCCAGTGAATTAACTCTGAATTCTTGATCTTTTTGTTTCACATGGGGGAGGATTTATGTCATGCATGTATTTAATATGTAATCC
Source organism: Labrus bergylta (assembly GCF_963930695.1). Taxonomy (NCBI): domain Eukaryota; kingdom Metazoa; phylum Chordata; class Actinopteri; order Labriformes; family Labridae; genus Labrus; species Labrus bergylta. Next base: position 4,271,973 of record NC_089208.1, on the reverse strand, counting down.
GTGCATCTGTGAACACTTGAACTCGTGATAGAATCCACCAAAGAGCATGGACTCGATTGGATTTTTGAGTGTATTCTTGCATACATTTGCATTTAATTCTAGACGAGTGGTCGACACTTGTGGACTCAATAAGGCACTTATATGTTAAGTTTGTGTTTTGGACACTTTTTTTTCCCCAAAATCCACCATCACAGTCTCAACATTTGGTGTGTGGTCCTGATCAGTGAGAGTGCTCAGTGCTATCTCTCTGCTAATTTGCTGAAAGTCTTTCTGGAGCCCTCCATGTGTTCTGTATTCTTCATGTTATGTCCTACTCCTCAGTTTTTTGGTCAGTGTCAGAGAACCAACCCTAACATTTATGCAGTAGCCAGTGTTTGGTGTATACCACAATCTTTTTTGGAAAGAAGAATGTTTTTTTTGTTTATCTCCAGAAGGCCTAAAGTGTATGTAAATGTTTAAATGTTGAGGATATTTCACCCACACATACTGTACATCCTAATTTAATTTTATTCAAATGAAGTCTGTTATTTGCTATATTTAGCAAAGCATGAACCGAGCTGCACTCCCTTTGTGTACAGGATGCATCATGACCACAAAAGTCTTGCAGATGAAAAAAACTTTGAAGACGATCAAAAAACTAAAGTGCCTAATGCACACAACTCCAATGACTTCCTGAAGTGAGGGTGAGCTGTATTTGTGAATGCAAACAGCTGAACATTTCACTCTGACTTTACCCACTGTTTTCCTAAATTTACAGCATGAAGTCGGGGTGAGCTGATGCGAGAATGAAGCGGGAAATATTCAGGGAAATTCCCTGTGTGAGCAGGAGGGATGGTGATGATTATATCATGCAACAGATGCATGATCATAGACTGTATGCATGTGAACGGTTCAATGTTAAAAACTGACAACATAATATTCTGATGGAGAAAACCAATCTAACCCGCAGACCTTTCCCTCCATACCTGTCATATACATGCAAGTGACCCCAGAGAATAATGTATGCACGTACATGCATGTTTCCTCCTGATGTCCGATGGAGTGGCCGTCATGATTAGTTTTAGCCGGGAAGTTGTCGGGAGAAATTGATCAGTAAAATGGAAATATGGCTTTTTCTCTGTCCTCTGGGAGATCTCCAAGGGAACAGAGCATGCTCCCTCATACACCACAGAGCATTACATGCAGGCATGTTACGTGTTGTCCGATACACAATTACTAATTACTCCGGGAAGCGTTCATAATGACTACAGTTCCTGTTTTCTCGACTGACATTTTTCCACCAATAGAATGGACAGAAGAGAAATTAGCAAATAGCTGAATTACATGAAGTAAATATAGTCCTGTAAATAAACATGTCGATGCATCACTCCATTCCCAGTCTGGATAACAAGATGTCAAAGAAACAAGCTTCATCACACCTTTGATCCTGTCTTTTGTATTTGCAGCATGTGTCATTGATCTGGCAATCGAAAAGCCACTTTTTATGACGCTAGTGCCCTTTCATATCTGTGCACATTTGTGTACTATCACAAAGACTCACACCTCTTTGCGAAAGGTTTTTTAAGAGTAAATATTGTGTTTTATATATTTAGCTTGCTTAGATTCTGGAATATAAATCACAGGGGTGGAAAAGACACTTTCTGTTTTTTGGGGTCTCCCAGAGGGGAAAAAAAAAGGTTTAAACAGAACTTCCTGCAGCAAAGTCCACAACGTGTAGTTTCTGTGCAGCTGAGTCGCTCTAGAACCAAAGATTTTTGCCACATGGAGATTGTAATCCTGCTAACTACTTTTTCAGAAGTTGAGTTTTCAGCCTGCAGTTACGTTAAACGTTGTGAAATACACCAAAAGTATATGAATGATTTGGGTGGAGTCCCACGGCCCGGGCCCGCCTCAGCTGGTCACTTGTTGTCTTTAATTGAAGAGTCTTTTCAAATCAAACCAGCACTCCACAAGATTTATTTACTTAGAAGTATGCCACTGTTTTTCTCAACTTGCATAATTATGGTGTTGGGGGGAAAGCTGTTGTTGATAAGTGGCACCGACCGCCTGGTTTGCGTTGCTTTGTGTCCCAACACGTTCTGAGCAGTGACGCGACCGCTTGAAATACACAATGAATGGGGGCTGAATGTTCAGGTTGCGTGCTGTGGGTGATGTTGGCAGCTGTTGTGTTCATGATGGCACATGTAGGGCGCAGCGTCCTTTTTACATGAAATAATAAAAACTATGTATTAAAAGTGTGTCATACACACTGTACTTTATGATCCATTATTGTTATTAAAGGTACAGTACAGAGAATGATTTCATAATGGAAGGGTAGAAGTCATGTCTGAAGATGACTGTAAAGATTATGAGCTCTGAAAACATAATTTATCATTCCTTTTGCGAATTCAGTCACGATGTTGTGCCTACACTTACACCTACACAGACACCTGTACATGATCTGTTCAGAAGAACCATTTCCCTATTCAGCCTTTAAAAATAACATAATTGGTTTGCATGACAGTTCCGTCAATAATGTTCCTAATTGACATGCCCAGTTTTGAGAAGGCTTGGTCGGCCCACAGAGAAGCACACCCCAAATATCCTGCAACAGTTTGAGCCTATAACCATACAGAGAATTAATCATCCATAGACTTTGATACAGATGACCTTACACGAGGTTCAGGCAGAATTTAGAGCTTACACCATCTGCCTTTGATCGCAATTAACAGAAGTGCTGCCAACGGGAACGCACAAAGGAGCGATGCTGGAGAATGGGAATCTGTTTAGAGAGGGTCTCCCAGTCCAATTCTCCCCTGGATTAACTCCCTGACTTTTGAGATCCCAGTTTTGGATACCTCCCTAATGTTGAGATCAGGGGCATTAAGATGTCATGCCTCCTCCCACACAGCCCACATCACCACATACATACTTGGATTTCATAAAAAAATAAAAAAAAAAACAGGACCTGAGTCAAAAGCCTGACCCAGATTCTCACTGCTCCTGTTCCTATAGATCTCCTCCATCTAAATAACGTGTGTTCACATATGCATATCAATTATTTATAGGTTTAACTGCATAACAGGTGCTGCTATATTAAAATGCCATGTAGGCCCAAAGCGTCTGCATGCATAAGGCAAACAAGTTAATAAAAGGCATTATGCATGAGCAATATTGAGCTGTACTCTGCTATGAGTTAATTACATTCATTTTCTATAATGTTTCTCTTTTCTGCCAATGCGGCATTGAAAGCACTTTGCTAGGAAGAGTAGCATTTAGTTCATTTTTTGTTTTGAAATTGACAATTTCAACAAGGAGTCCTGCTTCTCTAGGAATACAGCTATATGCTTCAATAGTTCAACTAAATATTTTATACATGTTTACATTTGTATTCCCCTGACAGACGCCTGATCCTGAAAGGCTCAGGTGTAGGACTTTCATAATGGATCAATGTATGGACTTTTAAAAGATTAATTCCTCAAAATCATCACTTATGACCCGCAAGGAAGTGTGCAGCATCGTCTTCCAAAAATGTCCTCGTTTTGGGGCGTTCATCAGGTCGTCACGCAAAGTGCTCATTCTTTCTCATAGCCAGCAGGAAGCGACATGACTGGTTTCAAAAAGAAGTTTGATTTTAAAGTTTCACAAATGAGCAAAATGAGCCTGAATCTCCACTAATTTTTTAACCTCAGTGACAATTTTCAGTTTATGGTTTCATTTGCTATTTTGAGCCTTCTCCGTCTAAACGATTAAACAAGCAAGATCAAGACAGCCAAAATGGAAAACTAAAGACTTCAAAACTGAAATCTACTAAATCTGGCCACACAGTAGATCATTTCAGGCCTCCCTACAATGATCCAATTTCTTGTCGTATCCAATTTTTGTTTACAAAGAATGTCTTTTATCACTGATTATTTTCTGTTCTTGATCCGGTGGGAGTCTCCCTGATCTAAAATTATAAATATGAAACATGCTTGATCTGAACTATTCCTGGTCTAACAGCCTTCGACGGAATTACCCCAAGCAGCCAATGAGAGGAAGCAGACTTGGAAGCGTCACCAACAAGATTTTACGTACTCTCGTCAACTCACCCTCAGCTCGCACTGCAAATGAAATAAAAGTGCACGTAATCTGTCTTCTCAACCAGGATCTCATCCATACTGTTTCTCTCATCTGCTGGTTTTCGCTGCTAAACAAAACAGACATCGAGAGCCAGCTGGCGATGATGATCGTCCCTGTTGAGGAAAATACTAAGAACTTGACTTCACACAATAAGACTCAATTGACTCAGATGGCTTACGTTGAAGAAGGTTTATGCATAAGATAAATACTCTTACAACATCACACTTGTGTACTCGTGTAGTGCTCAACCACATCTGCAGACTCTTCGAAAGGCATTACATATATCCCAAAAGACATTACCATTATCAGGGCCGTGTCACATTGACCCACCTAAACTATTCTGTGAAGTCAATAACTCTGGAGCAGACAATAAGTCTACCAAACGTTCTTGATTTTAGGAAAGACAGTTGACACTCTCTAAGCTGTCCTTGGTGTTCTAATAACAGCTGAACTCTATCAGGTCTGACTGACATTAGAGAACAGTGAAGAAACCTAATGACATCTGTACATTATAATCTAAAGAACTACAGAAATTCCACCACAGTCCCTATTTGATTTTCTTCTGAAATCACGTTTGATAACGAGATCTCGTGTCTTTACTACAAACGGCAGGTGTGTGGTCTCAAGGTCTGGCCAGGTCGTCTGCTGTGTGCATTCCAGGGTTATAATATTAAAAAATTGGTTGAGAATATCCTCATGTCTGTGGTCTCCCAAGTTTTGAAAATCTTCTAGTGTGAGGCCAGTGGGTGACAATACAATGGCTGACTTCTCTTCTGATGTACAGTCAATGGATTGAAGTTGTTTAAAACTTAGCAACCTTTAGCAATACATTAAAAACATCCAACAGGAAGCTTCAGTTGTCAATTTGTTGTGAAGGAGGGGTCAGTTTGAGTGCTATGTTCACATATCACAGCAAAGAGAATGCAAAGACTGCTGTTTTTTTTAAATGCTATCTGAAAATCAGTCATTGTGTAGTTCATGACGCATTCAAGTTTGTGACCACAACTCGCTCTTTTGTCATTCTTTGCAAGAACATCTGCACCAACCTCTGTGTTGTCAGACTCAATGTCCTGGTGTTTACACTTTGTTTTTCCATCAATGGACCTGGGTAGGATATAAAAACCAAGCCAGGTTTAGACTCTTCATGAAAAACGAGCATTAAAAACCCATTTACTGTAAAAACCACTTCAGCCAAACTTGCCCATTTCATTCCTGCTATGTGCCTGGATGTTGTGATTTCCTCTCCGGTTGGCTTGCATAGTGCAGCCCGGGGGAACAACATGGACAGCTCTATTTTCCCTGTGTTCCTCTGCCCGTTCTTTTTCTAAACACCTTGATTAGGAAAGACAACATTAGTCCTCTCCTGGGACGTGTATCTGCGAAGTGAGGGCATGTTGGTTCCTGTGTATGTTTCCTCCGGATCACTGACGGATTAAAGAAAAGTGCACGATCCCCTCAGGAGGAGCGCAGACCTTGCTTCTTTATTTCTACCGAGCTGTGATTATATTGTCTGAATCAGAAAGTGAAACGAACAGCAGTTAAGAGTATTTAATAATCTATGACCTCGATTGGCAAACATTGGAAAGAGCAGCATCAGCAGGGCTTATCTTCTCCTACATGTTGCTAGTGCAGATCTCTATCAACCACTTATCAGACGCTCGCAGATTATGGTCATGTGTGCTATGGGGCAGTAAAGACCTTGCTCATTTTCCCTTAAAGCTGATGCTTTGATGTGGACAGAGCCAAGTGCAGACTGTGGGGAGCGATATGCTAATCACAGCCACTGTGGGTATTGGATCAGGGTCAAAACGACTGGAGATCAAACAGAGGCACCAAAAGCAGCAGTGGAAAAGCTTTGATTTCAGTTTGCTGTTTAGTTGTGACATTAAGACCCTATTTCCATCCAGTTTAAACACTAACACAGCATCTTGGCCATTTACCTGAGTATGTTAAGCTACAAAAGCTTGAGGAATGCGTTGCAATTGAAATGCAGTCAAGATCGATCAATCCAGTCTGGAGGTTGTCTGGCTCACATATGATCGAATCTTCAGTCATCTCCAATCTGTAACACTTGGTAACTTTCTTAAAAAGAAATAAAGAAAGGTCACCCGACCTCGCTTCCCTCCTGCTTCATCTCAAGCTGCCTGTCAAAGAGCTGCAGACGTCTGTGCAGCAGCAGGTCTTTGGTACACTCTGTGGGACGGATGGGCGATGCTAGATGAAGGTCACGCGAATGACGAGGTTTATCTGGACTGAGGCAGCAATCCTGTCCACAAGCATCATGAAGCTTGTCATTTGACATGTTTTTTATAGTAAGCTTTCAGATGTCTTTTGTCACATGACCCTTTACTTTACATGTTGTGACTGTTTTTGCAAGAATGCACTTATCTTCACCTGGCCTTTTTTGTTGTTTGTTGAGTCTGACAGCATTCATTAAAACAGCCACACAAGTGTGATTCATCTTAAGATAAGTTATATTATCATTATTCTTAAGTACTAAATCCTGCATTGTCAAGGTGACAAATCAAGATATAAATATGATATTAATACAAGATGAAATTAGGGTGGTTAGCCTAGTTAGAGCATTTACTTTGAAACACGTCATACATATTGGGTTCACAAGTCACCTTTTTGACACCAAATAAGAATACTAAATAATTCTATACTACTAAAAAAAACAGAGGACCAGTATATGTGATGCAGTCTTAATTACCTTTTGCAGAGAGAACAAGGAAAAAAAATATGGAAAAAGGTTTAAATGTTCTTCCTGTGTGGGAATTTCAATTACATCCAGAAAGGTCCACAACCTGCGGTTTCTTTGATATCACTGAGGACTTTGCAATCCTGTCAGTTACCTGTACGGTTGTTGAGCTCTCGGCCGATGGTGACATTAAAAGTTGTGTTATACGGACCCAAAGCCTGCCACCAATTTAGTGAACGTCGCACTGACCACCTCTGCCTATCTCTTGTTATCTTTAAATCAGGAGTTATTCCATCGAACCATCGCTCCACAACTGACTTACATAACAGTGTACCACTATTTTCTTTAAAATGCATAAATATGACCTAATGAGGGAGAAAAACTGCTGCAAAGTGGCGCCGCCAGCCTTGCCTGCAGTGTTCTGTATCCCAGCATGCTTTGTGCTGCAAGGCACTTGCGATACGTAATGATTGGTGGTGAATTTTCAGTCGTGATAGGTTGGGTTGATGATGGCAGCTGCACTTTTGTTCATTGTGGTGCACATCTTTGATGAAGCTTTGGATATATTAAAGCACCTAAAAATACCTTTTGACATTGAAAAGTTTTTTAAAAAAGTACATCCCAGCTTGAGAGAAAGCTGTTAGAAGTGCATCATAACACCACATTTTACAGTCATCAGTTTAAGAGCATTAGAGAACCTGTTTTGACAAGAGAACTTTGATCCAATATAAGTTGGCTAGTCAGAGCCTTTTAACATGGAACATCTTTTTGTCGTGCTGTCTACTACAGATAACTTTACAGCCATCCAACATGTGAATTTGCAGAACAGGCAAACTGCTTAGGTAAATGACCACCACCCTGATTTGCCTGTCGCCCAAAAAAGAAAGGAAGTATTGCATTCAGATTGGTGATCCCAACAACAACGATGAGTATGTGCGGCTAAATCCCATTTATTTGTTCAGATACAAGTGTCATCACATAAAGTTATACAAGAGGCCAATCTATCCTGGTCTTATAGGCACTTTTGACTAATTATACATTACTTGTATGCAATCTTGTTACATTTGAACGCACACTCTGAAATGGTGAAATTAGCACGACAAGAATGAGAATTGTGAGGAGAAACTCGAGTTTCTACAGTTTCTAGATGATGTTTCTCAGGCAGACAAGCCATTCCCTTCATGGCTCCACTGCTGATCTGTCAAAATTGCTTCACATAACCGAGGCCCCCAGAGTGACTCTGCTCTGTCAAGCCAAATCCTGTAGCTTCACCTTTACAAAGTGCAAATGGGAATGTACTGTAAGAGCTCAAGGCTCAACAGCTTTGTTACCAAGGAAACTTCAGTGGAAATTGTGCTCCCAGCCGTCCACAGGGACACAGAGCCTTACCTCACAATCCTGCCATTGACTGAGGTATGGAGAAATAGATGGAGACTTCCAACAATGTTCCCTGAATGCTTGTGTCCAATTGAAAATGGCTTTCTTGTTGAGTGTAGCATCAATGGACTCGGGGTAATAAAAGGTCTGACTTACTGGTTCGTACTCGAGTGCAATGGATTCTCTGTAGTCGTCAGCTCTGTGTAATGTAAGTAGACATAGCAATAGAACAAAAGAAAGCAATAAATTATACTTTGATTATTTCTTGTCCTCTTGTAACCCAATGTTGCATAGCTCAAGATCCATTTGATCTTTGAAAGCATATATAGATCACGGCTGTCTGTTATTTAACAAATGGTATCTCAAAGTCATCACGATTCAGTTTATGTGAAGATATCAAATTGTATCTTGTAATCACTTAATTAACTCATCAAGGTCCTTCATTATAGTTTCTTAAAGTCAAAGGATAAGGGTTTCATCATATTTATCTTGGAATCAAACATTATTTTCTACGATCATGGCATCCTTGTTTTCCTTGGATCACAGCATCTATACTTCCACGTTCTGTCCATCATAAAGTCATTTTCCCTCCTGTTAGAGGCTTATGAACAAAATCAATGTGTCCTCGTTTCTTTAAACCTACAGATAAAATAATACCCCTGATCTTGGGATAAGTCTGACTATTTTGGATTACAAAGAAATAAATCATTTGAATCTTTGCCATCTGATCGGTGCTTTGTTGCTCTGTTCATTTGCATTTCTAATTATAGCATTTCATATTTTGAATTGTGTTACTTTTTAATTTTATTTGAGGTGAATGTGAGGATGGCATGCAGGGTAGCAGAGGTATCTCTTGTGCTCTGATAATCAGAGACACTACAATGGTTGTCAAACCAAGTCAAATGTGAGTGTGACAGACAGAGGGGTGGTTTTTTTTTAAGGTTTATTTTGGGGCTTTTTATGCCTTATATTGGAGGGATTGGACAGTGAGTAGAGTCAGAAATCAAAAGTCAGAAATTGGGGAATGACATTCAGGACAGGAACCCGGGTCAGATTCAAACCTTGGCTGCCTGCTTAGAGGGCTATAGCCTCCGTTTGTCGGGCGCGCACCAACTCCTTGGCTACCGGCGCCCTCAGAGGAGTTCTTTCTCACCAGTAATCAGTCTGTTATTCCATTTGTTGGTATCAAATATGTGAAATATTATGCCTAGTGCCTGTATAGTTTGTTGTCGACTAAAGCTAGACTAAAGAGTAAAAATGACGCGACAAAAACTAATACCCATTCCCATCTAATTCTGAGGTTAAAACTGAAGTAGCTGCCAAAATGAACACTGGCATCAAGGGTTAAAAAGTATGAAGCATCCTTTGTTTATCTGCTTAACCACTACTCCAAGCACTTAACGAAAAACCACAAGAAAAAAACTTCAAGTCTAGAAAACTTCCCCTCAGACAGGGAAAACAGGAAACTTGATTAAGGACAATTGACACCATGACGAACCACAACAGGAGTGCTTATCTTCAAACTGAGAGATACTCTTTATCCAGAGCCCTCCAGCATCGCTTTTTACCCACACCAACGTATACATATAATAAAGCAATACGTCACCATTTGTATGTGAAGGATGTTTTCATTTATATTCCGATATCTGGGAGTCAAACTCATTTTCTTCATGAGTAAAACAGATTTGAAGGAGCTCGTGTGAGAGTGAAATGGCACCGTAGGGCCGATCATTTTCTCACCGTCCTGCTTTCTCATTAACCAGGCCTTCACCTTTTTTCCAACAAGAGGGCGACAGTGTCTTGCACCCTTAATTCTGACAAGGGTTCAGCATCTCTTGATGTGATGGAGCCGACAGGCAGGCCGGCCAGCAATGGCTCTCCCCGTCTGCCCATCCTCATTAAGACTCCCAGGAGACAAGGCAGATTAAGGTAGCCTTAACTGGAGCATGTTTCACCCCCCCTGCGCATTATGTCGGGCGCTAACCTTTTCAGGAAAAAAACAAACAAATCATTGAGTACAAGTGCTAATAAGGGATATTTGCCCAATGGCGAGTGTGTATTGCAAATGTTGCTTTGTAGGTGCAAGGAACAACGGAGACTGGTTATGGTTATCAGGGTGGGAGCAAGCACAGGGGAGTTGACATGACTGAAGAGGAATGCTTAAAGCTAATTTTGGTATTCCTGGTGAGGTAGTGTGTCATGCTGTCTTCCTTCTGCTTCCCAGAGATTGAGCATCCAGGTAAAAATAACAGAGGGATTTCTAAAAGTAGACAGAATGTCACTGCATAGGTACAAAGGTGAAGGTAACATTCTAGTTTATGGGACAGTTTCCCTTGTTTTAGCTCAGCTGTAGCAGCTCACGGGGGAACTTAATCGCTCCTTTTTAAGTAGCTGTGGCAGTAACGGATGACAAGAGCTGCATTAGTTTGCAGATGCTGCGAGGGGACAGTGAAAACTCTTCTGATTCTGTCCAATTTGGCTCCTCTGTGTGCAGACAGACCATCAAACAGTGCCCACTTCCCCAGTTTCTTGTTCTTTCTTTTGGAAGAAAGCTTAGAGGCACACTTATGTAAGAGTTGTGGATGTTGCCTCAGAAGTTTGATTTCTTTTGGAGATGCAAAGGAAACATGCCAGATGTCAGCTTAAAGGTCTGCCTGTGCTTTAAAAAACAATGATAAAAGTCTAGTGGAGTGGTGAGGGGAATGGAACTGTCATGCAGGAAACACATATAAACATCAACAGATATAGAAATATACCACATTACCTTCATTTTGTAATTCTTTACAGAGATTCATACAGATTTTAAAGCTTTCTTTTTGTAAAGGTAATACACATTTTGGGGAGGCACTGCCATCCTGAAACATACTGTCACATAAGAAGAAGCTCATATGGATAATAGATATAAGATAGAACAACCCACCTGTTGTAGTTTTTTGCAGTTTGTGTGCTTGGTGACAATCAGACAGGCAGGCCAACAAATTGATCAACTTCACCTGAGGCTACCCCACTTTGAATATTCAAAAGTACATCCCACAAAGCTAAAAATGTCAGCCTTTTCACTTTAAAAAGTAAAAAAAAAAAAAAAGAAAATACACCCCCGGCTTGAGAGAAATGTAAGTTATTTTCAGGATATCCAAAATATCAAACTCTGGCAGCTTTCTGTGCATTTGAAGGCCCTCTCCTCTCATGAGAGTGCCCTGATGCTTCAGATCTTCTTGTTGTGAACTTAATAAAGTTAGCTTTAGTAGCAAACCACACTTTATGCTTTAATGCTGCCCCCTCTTGAGAATAACCCAATGCATTCATTCATTCCAGTTCTATTTGTATATTCCCTTTAATTCCTCCCTTTCTTTAAAGCTGCAAGTGGTGTGCTCTTCTTCTTGGAACTGTCTGTAAGGCTTTTTTGGCTGATATAAGCTTGCTCACCTTCTCCAGCCATCCATTGCTTTCTAAAACTGACCGAACATAGTAGGATGGCCTTTTACAATTTTTGCTTCTATTAAGAGTGTAACTAAGGTAATATGTACAACTATAATGTTGTATTAAAACACACAAGCATTCCATCCAACCCCTTTTTGGTTTTAAGATCAGAACTAAAAAAATGTCTATAACATATGATATTTTCTTGGTTCTTGTAATAATTCTCAGACACACCAAAACTGACTGTTGGATTGCCTCAAGTCTTTTCTGTCTGGTCCAAGAGGTTGCACCTGAACACACCATAAAGGATTCAGCTGACGGCCAACTACTGAGTTAACTCTCCGAACCAGCAAGTGGCAAATAGTCGTGGGGAATTGGAATTTGTCCATTTTCAGACCCATCTTGCTCAACATTCACACGGCTTTCAATGTGGTCAATTAGCCCAATAAGCTGCATACAAAGGCAAACTGGCCCTGACAATACAGGACACACTGCATGAACATTGTCTTAGTTGTTGGACAGAAGAACACATTTTACACAGACAAAACCACAAAGCCTAGAAAACTTCCTCTCAGACGGGCATTCATTCCAGTTCTGTTCCCCTTAATTCCTCCCTTTCTTCAACACTGCGTTTGGTGTGCTTTCTTCTGGGCCCCGTCTGTTGGGCTTTTTGGCTGATAAAGTTGATCACCTATCGTCAGCCGTCTTCTTTTCCAACGCTGAACCAGACAGCACATCATAGGATGACTCCCTTTCCAATTATGGCTTCTATTTACAGTGTAATTACGGTAATATTTTGCAACTATAATGCAATAAACTGAGCGATAAGCCTGTGGATATCAAGCTGTAGAGGGGATCACTAGTTCACCATTTGAAAAACCTAATTGTGTTCTGTGCAGTGAAGGCTTTTTAAACAGCATTTAAAAGCTAATCAAATCAAGGATTTGCCCAAAAAGGCATCTGGCGAGACAGCTTTTTATAGAGGCCTTTGCACAGCTTGTCTCTAATCTGAAAATGAAATTTTACTTTCAGCAGTCTGTTATCTTCTCTCACTGTTGTGCATCAATGGTCTTGTCCTCGCTCCAAATGAAATTGTTTTCTCATGCCTGTAATATCAGTAATCTTGTGTATTAAATTGCAAGTGAAAACAAAAAGCAAGACACAGAGAGTGACTCAGCTTAAAGAGCACCTTGGCGGGGGCCCCACAGTGAAGGGACAAGGATACTCTGTGACTGCTACCAGCCGTTTTTCTTTTTTTTTTGATGCATGGTTGGTACGGGAAGCAACGAGCCAGGGTGAAATAACTGCCTAAGATCTCGGGTTGAACAAATTACTCTGAAACCTGCAATAAGAAAGCTGAATAGACTGAATAGAAAACTGGAAAGAAAGTTGACTTGAGGACAAAAAAAGATGGTGTTATAATACCTGTTTACTCCCTGTTTACTAACCTTTTGATCTGTAAAGTAAATCACATTTAGGTGGTTAAGCTTTTTGATGAAAAAACGTGTCAAAACGTTGGTGAGGGATTCTTCTACAGTCTGGATTTTCTTGTTGACTTACCATCTTTCCAAGATCAAAGCATAGCATTAAACTGAATATTGATTTAAGGGTTGACTCGAGGTGTTGAGTCCTCTCCCTGGTGATGCTGCCTCGGAATCCGACTTTGTCCTAAGTGGTTTCATTAATTGTCCTCTGTTGGGAAATTGGTCAGCAGTTTTTCCTGTAGTGCAATATGCTAATCCACTGTCTTCTACTGAGATAGCAGTGTTTACCTACTGTTGAGTTGAGTCCTGCATATACTGAAGGCTACATGTCCATGCATTTCCCTGCAGGTTTACTTTGCTTGTTTTCACACACATCTGAGACAACCACTGTTTGCCTGCTGATAAGTCTTGCACAAACTGAGGCCTTTTCTGTCTGCTAGCTTGCCTCATGGAAATGTAGCCGTTTGTCTCTCTGTATGTTGGTATGTCCTGTCTTGTTGGTTTCAGCTTTCATCTCATATTTACAGCTGTTCAGTGGAATAAAACCGTCTGACTAGGGAAATTAGTGACCTCTCCTCTTACTTCACATATTTGCTAGCATATGTCTGTTTGCTAATCTTTATTTATGTAAATGTTACCCCAGAACAACTGATTAGCCTTCTGATACGCTAATTATCTTGCCTTTGGAGTACCAGGTAATTGGCCCCTGGTCATTATTGGCTCATAAGATCAGTATGAACCTCTCATTAAAGCTGCTGGATGCAGGTTTTGGAAGGATGGAATTAATTTAAAACCAGCACAAGGGCAGATATGGCTGGTGCTCTCTGCAAGCAAGATTCTGACCGAGAATGTTTTATCCAGCTCACCTTTGAAGACCACGTAACAGAAATGTATTTTTCCTAAAATAAACATGCATCTCTAAAGTTTGTCCACTCCGTTTTCAACCCCCTGATTCATCCACAGCGAAGAACCATCTGCAAATACTTCACTTAAGATCTTACAACACATTTATACCTGTATAGATTTAACAGATATGGTTCCAGAAAAAAAAAAAAAAACCTGCACAAATCTTTTTTCTACAAAGGATTTTTTGGGGTCAATATTGAGTCTGGTGGTCCCAGCTTACACACTTATTTTTCAATCCATCCATCCATCCATCAATACATACAGCAATACAGACATACATAAATACATACATAAGGATAAACAAAATAGACTTCAATATTATTTTAAGTATTGTTTTTTTCCAATTCTCCATTTGGTTGACATTGGCTCTTGGGAATGTAACTGTTGTTACGATGGTTGCTGACTCCTTTGTCCTTCATCTGTTGCTCTTAATCAGATTAGAGATTGACTTTATCCCGACGTCATGAGAATTAAAGTTGGTCTCTCTTTAGACAGTCTGCATCTTTGCACCTTCTTCCTTTGTTAAGGATGTGCTCTCTGATCATTGTTTGTCCTTGAATTACTTTGCCACAATGCAGCGCAGTACAGACAATGAAATTGCATTCCAATTGTGAGATTTTTTAAATAACAATACCCAGACCCATTTTATATTAAAATAAGGTAATAACATTGAACTAACCAATGGAAATGTGTCTTTTCAAACCCAGTGTCAGAGAACTCATGGCCAACAGTTCCATTGAAACCATTTTTTATTTAAGGTAAAGCTCAGTTTTTAGGAACAACAATGAGACCAAACAGAATCAGTTTCTTCCCAAGTCATTGTGGGTTATGAAATGCACAGGATGTAAAGTGGGTTCAGCAACACCAGTGAAAGTCAAGGTTGGGGATTGAAAAGCTCAGAACGTTTCCTTCATTTACATAGCCTTCAACCCCAAGTGGACATCTTGTTCAAGGCTGCATTTTTCAAACTGTAATTTCAAGGTTGGGCTGTCTGGAAAGGCACGTGCCATAAAAGTCAATTAAACCCCTCTACACAATGTTTGAGAGAAGTATTAAATCTCATATGATGTGAGGAACACTAATTAACAATGATGTATGGAGCCGCTGTTTAATACCCAGAGAGTGGTGCCTGGTGGTTTTAAGAGCTTCGTGGATGTGTGGAACCATGAAGCCTTAACGAAAAGAGTTATAGACAATTATTATTATTTAAAGATACACTGAGCAAATTTGTTTTACTCTTCAAGGACAATAAATTAGATAGTAAAACTTAACTACATCCAAAGAGAGTAACATGGACACAAAATCTACAGCCAAGTCTACAAAAAACTCCAACACGAGTTTGAGAAAGAAAACAGAATTCTTGTTCTAACTCTAACCAGTGCTCGTGCCCTCAAGTATTAAAAGCTGAACTGACCATTGTTTTAATTCAAACACATTCTTATCTGCCCAAACATTCAGATGTCTGGCCAGTTTTTCTGTGGAAATCGTTCTGTTTCATTAGTGCCACAGAGAAATGTTATGAGATATTACAACATACTTGAGAGGCACATCTTAAGTTTGTTGCCTGTTCAAAAGACAGAAATGAATCTTTGAAAATCCAAACTAGAAAGAAAGATCCCTTTCAACATGTCACTTAGTCCTTCAAGGTTTCTTTTTTATACAAGTAGTTCAAATAATTCTAATATTTTGGTAAAATAATCCCACTTACCTTTCAATGAGAAGAGCTACTCTGTATTTTTTTCGATCAAGACTACATTTCAATCGAAGGATATTAAGCAAGGAAAGGATCTGTTTGCATTTCATCAACTGAAAATAGTTTTAAAACTTGTGGATATGACTAGAGAAATGCCAAACAGGACTGGAACGCTGAGGAACCCATGTCAATTTGGGGGTTCCAAGATCAAAGCATAGCATTAAACTGAATATTGATTTAAGGGTTGACTCGAGGTGTTGAGTCTCTCCCTGGTGATGCTGCCTCGGAATCCGGAATCCGACTTTGTCCTAAGTGGTTTCATTAATTGTCCTCTGTTGGGAAATTGGTCAGTAGTCTTTTCTGTAGTGCAATGTGCTTATCCACTGTCTTCTACTGAGATAGCAGTGTTTACCTACTGTTGAGTTGAGTCCTGCATATACTGAAGGCTACATGTCCATGCATTTCCCTGCAGGTTTACTTTGCTTGTTTTCACACACATCTGAGACAACCACTGTTTGCCTGCTGCTAAGTCTTGCACACACTGAGGCCTTTTCTGTCTGCTAGCTTGTTTCATGGATATGTAGCCGTTTGTCTATCTGTATACCCTTGTATGTTTCATATCCCCAAGAAGGAAGTCTTGGGGATATGACTAGAGAGATGCCAAACAGGCCTGGAGCGCTGAAGAACCCATGTCCATTTGGTGACAGAGCACAATCAAAGCTGCACTCTTGAATGAATGAGAAAACCCTGGGATGTGGATTGAGTAAGCGAGTCAAAGCACCGTTGAGTTGTCTGCCCATCTCTGTAATGAAGTAAACAAGGTGGCCCTGATTGAAATAGGAGCCCAGGAAATGACAGCTTCAGCAGATCACACAGCACCGACCCTGTAACAATTTACCCTAGAGGAAAATTGACAGTTGCCAAAGTGGCCATTATTCCCAAGCAATCAGGCTTTTTAAAAGTGCTGACTCCAGGTGAAAATAACCTCTTCTTCAGAGCAATGGCTCTGGAGTTACATGGGAATTGGCTATTGTCAAACAGATAACAGCTCATTTATCTCAATCTGGTGATAATAAAATACAGATTTGGACATGTGTTAATATAGCTTTTTATCAACTTTAATGAAGCCATGAAGTCACTATTTATCAAATAAATGGAAAATGATTAAACTTGTTTTTCTTTTTCTTGCACATTATTTGCATATCCAGTCCCTTGTGGCACTGAAAGCTTTGCATTGATTCACTAGGTGCAGCATTAACCCTGAGGCCATGTGTTTCTTCTTGCATATCTGAAGTGTGCATCCTCAAACTGTCAAGCTGTCATGTTAAAGAAGATAAATGCCAAGGATCTGTAGGCATTTTAAATGAGATGGTGCTGCTGATGCACAGTCATTGATATAGAAAATGCTATTGATCACATCGATTGGTTTGGGAAAAGGAAAAAAAACATCATTTTCTATTCTTGGTTGGTCCTTCAACTGGTGGATTGTATTATTATTATTGAGACGTGACATATCTTTTAGCTATGAGAATAATAACGATTGTTTTCAAGCACCAGATTTTCTCAATATTAGATAATTGCAAGCTACAACTGAGCTTCAACTGAGTATCATAATCCCATCTGATTATCGGCCCTGATGCAACAAGACACCAACAATTAGGCATGAACCTGGACTGATGGTATAAGGGATGTTAGAATGCACTAATGAGGTGAGCTCATGCATTGAAATTCAATATCATAAGTGCTGTGTGCACACCAACAGTATGTTAGACAGTAGGATCTATTTGTTGCTTTTTTTAAATTTACAATCAAGTTTTTTGAGGGGCCTTTCCACAGTTGTCACCCCAAAGTCCTGGACAATGATTGGCTGTTTGACTTCTCAGTAGCAAGACTTGTGTTTTACCTGCAGTACTTTTTGTAGTTGGTTCTTGAGCTAAAGTAGTCTCTGCTAGCTGTGCAGTTCCCTCATTCCAACCATTTAGCATGATTTCTTCTGAATTTCCTTTCTTCGGTGCACTGCTGGACTTTGTCTGAGGCGGTTCTTTGTACTAGGCTTGTTTTCTCCGGCTTTTCTGGCCCTCGTAGTGACTGAAACACTAAGCTAATGTTGAATTGTTGAATGTTGAATTGAAGGCATTTCATCACAGGACTGATGTTGAATATCTTCTTGTGTGGATAGTCTCACTGGCATGTGGCTTTGTTTCTTTTTCAGGACAATTTATGTCTAATTGAAAAAAAACAAAAAACAGCAGGCACATTCATTCAGTTTTATATGTACAATAATTATTTTTGATCCCTTAAATGACATATGAAAGAAATATGAAGCTCTGTCCTGACCTGATTTATATCACCCAGACTTTTTCCAAGAAACGCTGTTACTGAGATACACATAGCCTTTGAAATAATCTGAAAATTGTATCTGTATAGTGTTCTAAATATTTGTTTGCTTTGATTTGGTGGAGGGTTAGGGTATACTGTAGTACTGTAAATTGATACTGGAGAAGCTAGATTAGATTTGAGATGAGAGTTTTTCCTATATGTGGGACGAAGTTGGCACCAATATTAGATTTTTCTTTCTTGTTTGTTTTTTTTGAATGATGACTGTACACCGTAGTAAAATGAGATTACAAATGAAAATGTGACATCCTGTTGTTCTTATTGTCAGAACAGTCAACCCTTTATTTTCAATGACAGCTCTGTAGCTGCAATCTGTATAATCCCAGTGAAGGATGTTGGTAGATGGATACAGAAGTACATCAGATACTCTGATCCCTGCTTTGCTTATGATTGGGTGTCTCCAAGTCACTGGTCCAGGAGTATGTTCCTCAGATGCACACTTTGCTTTATTATCTTTGTTGTTGTAGTGGTTTACCCATAGCTTACCATTACAGTCCACATAGTATGAGTTTGTTTGAGTTTTACATTGCATAACAACAAGCAGCTTAAAGAAATGGAAATGATCAAAAAATCCCAACACATCTGCTATGTCTCAAGTGAAACATAGAGTCAAGGCCTGCCTGTGAAGCATTAGGGCCTGTGTCCACTAACGCCAGCTCTCACCTCCTCAGTTTCAGGGCATTTATCACCGGTGCTTGTTGTTGCTAGATTACAAAAGTTAACCTCCTCTTCCCTCAGTAATGGCCGTTAGTTGGGTTTAGACAGCTCAGTGTGCTTAATATTTGCTGTTGTTCAAGATATATCACCGATAAAACATGAAATCAAAAGGATTCCTGTCCTGGCATTAGCAGCAGCTCTAGACCTGGAAATTGTATCCTCGAAACGATGAGTCCGGTTGGTTTCTCCCCCGCCATTGTTGTTGACAAAGAAGTCCTGCTGTTCCAAAAGTTGAATGATTTTCAACTGAAAGTGCTGTAAGCACAACTACAAAAAAACAGCTGACACTGAGGGCGTCTTTGTGCTTGAGACGCTGAATGCCTCAAACACTGAACTGCAAAAACTTTATATGGACAACGGACGCTGTAAACATTAAAAATTAGCTTTAAGGCCTAGATACTAAGAGGTGTAAATTAGAAGATGTACAAGGTGGACAAAATACTCACCATATTGGACTAAATGTATCTCAACCTTACTGGTTTATACAACCAGTCCTTCAACTGCAAGTGATCTAATACTGCTCTAAAATTCTGAAATCCCTATCAACTGCTTGCCCATCAAAGCCGGATGTACTGTCAACTGGAGCGAGGGTTGCACAGTTGCATCGCTGGGTATTTTTAGCAATGTTGACTGAAAGCTGGGGCCATTGCACTTTATACCCAGATGTTACCCTTGGGAGGTCGCTGGTCTTGTTTCCTGCGGCAGATGCCATGCACCTTCCCACCATGGAGGAAAACAAGCTGTGTGTGTAGGCAGTGACAGGATGACAGCACTCCAGGGATGGACACTGGAAGTGTGTGGCCGGTTGGCTCAGCCAGCCAATTAGCACCCAGCGATTGACCTATGAATCATGCTAGGAGAGAAAGAAAACAAAAAAAAAACAACAACAGCAAAACACAAGTTTCCTCTGCAGAGGGTGTGTGGCAACCTGCATGAGCCGTCTGTCAATTAGCACTAAAAGCTTGGATGTTAGTGTGTGTGTGTCCATATGCTTTTCTGGAGTGTCTTTTCAAGCACTTTGTTTTCCTCTGGGAGTTGCTGCATCATTTATCTTCCGATTGATTCTCATATTCTTCCTCTCCACCTCTTTGCCCCACAATGCCCCCCTCTGCCCTCGTCCGTTGCCATCTTCTCCTCATATTTATTTAGCCCTGACACATCTCCGCCTACTTATGGATTTGATGTCTCGCCCGTGCTCCCTCTTTGTCAGTCCAACTAGCGCGCCCCATTGCATCCTCCCTCCCTCGTCTCAGTGTGAAGGGGCCAGCCTTCACTGTGTGGTGCTTCATTAGGTCTGCCTGGACAACTCTCACTTTGGTAATGAGATTCCATTATTGGACCAAAGTGAGAGATCCCAGCAGTGTGCATCTCTCCTCTCCCTTCCATCGTATCTGTGCTCGGACTCCCTGTCTGTCGCCACATCTGGTCCATATGCCGTGGCTCAGCATGCATGAGCTGCAGCTGGATTTGCAACTGCATGCCAATTGCTAGTCCTTTAATCAAATGCCTATAGAGTGCACGGGGTTCTACATCCCCCTGTTGGAATTTCACTCATTGCTACAGTCAGTTTCTCACAAGGCATGCATGTATGTGTGAAGCCCATTCTCAGTTCTCTTCCACAGACACGCAACACTCTGCTAAGTGTTTTTTTTTTTTCTTCTTCACATTACCACCGCAGGGAAATGTGCTAGAGGAGGCACTTTAGCCCGAGGCGTTTTTAGCATTAACAGTGTACTTGCTGAGGCTTGTCTTTTTGTTTGTGGTGCTTAATGATGCTCAATCAATTATAAACCATATTACTCTCTTTTCATACCCAAACACACTCTGAGTGCAGAGAAGCTTTTGAAAGTTTTATTTTTATCTAGCACTCTCCTCAAAGGGTATCATGCACAAAGAACTGTTTATATTGGGAGGCGACAAACTGCATCAGGGTCATCGGTGCTGATAGACAAATTCAGTAATTAGTCAGATTGTTCCAAAGACTGATGTGAAATACTTCATGTGAATGTTTTCTGATTAGTCTTTAAGGTCTATGCAAATGAAAATATGTGTTAAGATTTAGGTTATGGTTCGAAGAAAGTCATGTTAACAATTTTTTTTGGTTGGTTGTAAGTCAGAATAAAAATCATTGTAGAGGCCGTAAGAAGCACAACTTATTGTCTTGTTGCAATTCTTGAACCCTTCGGCAAATGTTTTGAGAGGCATATGGTCCTCTTAAGCTGCTATTAATTGGTGGATTGACTTCTTTAGTGCGTTTGTTGTCTTCTGACTGCCAACAATGTGAATGTGGTATTATTATTGTGTTTGAGTGCTGCTACATAATGTAAAGTGCCCAACCACCCAACAGTTCTACTCCATCTACAAGCATTCACACTACTGGCGTAGCAGTGGGAGCAATTTGGTGTTAAGGGGCTTGTCCAAGGACACTTCAAGAGACCACCACTGAGCCACAGCCGCCCCTACGCACTGTAGCCATATGTTGATAAAGGCCAAGCAGCCTTCAACATCCTTCAAGCGGCCATTGTTACAAGAAATCAATGTTGACTGTTGATTGGCATTTGTACTGCGAAGTTTGGAAAAAACCATAACATCTAACCTGATCTCCAACCCATGACGTACTGTGATCACAAAAGAAAAAAACATAGGTTAGACCTTTCGCGCTAGAATTGATAGTTTTAACTACTTTTAAAGTAAACTAGTATAAAGTCATCTTAGCTGTTCTTGGACTACAGAATGTGTACAAAACATTCAGGTATCATCGTCAAAAGAAAGGTTTGAACCAAACTATTCAACTCGATCCTTCAACCCATTTTATTTTGTGATCTCGCAGCTACAAAGCTTGATTTGTGGCAGTCCCAAAAAACACAAGTGTATATTTGTTAATGCCTTTCAGAGAAGTTGTACACACGTTTTAGAAAAATCAGTTTACATTAATGTTTTTAAGTCTTCTCCCGAACTGGTCAAGCCTTCAGAAAAAAAATAGAGTTAGCTGTGGTTACAAAGAAAGTAAGATCTTGGAAAACGAAATGTGAACACTTTTTTTTTTTTTTTTTACATTAAGCCATCCAAACTGATCTCCCTCCCATTTGGTCTTGTGAGTCCTGTTGGCCTACTAAAGTTGGATAAGTTAAGCAAAGTAAAACTACTTTAAGTGTAGTTAATGAGAATGATGTTGACTGGTTTTGGGGCATCAAGTACATATTCTACATCACACCATCTAATCTTCATCTCGTCAGGTTCTTTGATGATCGTCTTCTCTATCTAATCCTAACATTCCTTACTCACATGATCTCAAGAGGGCAGACAGTCTGACCCAGTCTGGCTGCTCATGCTTCTACTTTGGAGACACTGAGCTCTCCTGATGAATCACTTAAGAAAACTCCCTTCTTGCTGATAAACTAATTACATTGTGCATACTGACCGGCAAATGTGATCCTGGCTTAAGGCGCGAGTCAAATCAATGCCCCCACTGTTAATTTGTCTCTCTCCTAGACAAGCCAATAGGCTCTCCATAGTGAGCTGGCTAATGAGGACTTCCTAAAGGTTAAGTAAACACTGAAGATTTGGGAGGAAGGGGGCACACAAGTAGCCAGCTCAGCCTAACCATTCAAAAATGTCTGAATTTAAGGAAGCTGTGTTAGCTGCTTGTATTGCGAGGTCAAAAGAAACAAACCAACAGCAACAACATTGAGATTATTACCCCCACCCTTGGCTAACACAAAGTGGCAACAACCAGAGCTGAATAATAAAGCCAAGTTTAAGTGCAAATTAACTGCAGTTCCTTGAGTGTCCACTAGAGGCTGGCTGCAAAAGCACCTAAAGTCCCATTTACACCCATGGTAAAACAAAATCCTATTACATCATAAAAAGCATCTTTACAGCCTGGTTTGAAAGACACATTTGGTTTTCTTGTTAAACCATCCATTTAGATTATATGAAGGCATAATTAGGGGCGTGGCTGTTCGGACGGACAGGTTGGTGCATTGTAACTGTTTTCCAGGAGCTTCAAGACCCTCCTCCAATCTACCTCTTCAGCTGTTGCTGAGGTTGACCTAAAGTTAGTTTGAGCACTATTTCTAACATTGCGACCGCCTTCATTGGGCTTCAAAAGTCTTGCTCAAAAACCAATAGTTGACCTCACAAACTGTACGTCCATGACACAGTTTGTGGCTAACACACATTGTGGTTTTCAATAAAGCTTCAGAGTTAAGCTATCCCTTGGCTATTATTCAGTGCAGTTTGCGGGCAAGCTTCTTGGTGAAACCTGGTGACATTTGGGTCAATTGCATTGCTTCAAATACACGTAGGACCCCCATGAAGATTAAGTGGTTCATCTCAGGAGATTATCCCTCTGATAAATTTCCAAAAATATGCATAAAGAAAAAGAAAAAGTACCTTAAAAGCCTCGCCAGGAATTGCCTGTTGACCTTGGGTGGCTATCATATCATCAGGCCGTCTCAATAAACAGGCCAAACTTTTAGCCCCTTTAGAACATGTCTGATTGCTTGTTCAACTTTCTTTTTTATCCTTTATTTTAGCAAAGCTATCATCATTATTACACTGTTATTAAATAAGGCCAATTACTAGTAAGGTTTTTACTGTCACTGCTAATATTCTTAAGCTACTATTTTGTCGTTCAATGTAGTCATATTTTAATAAAGGCCAAGCACACTTTATATATTAGAGTACAGTGCTAGCTCGGTATCCCTGGTACAAAAACTTTAATTAGTTGTTTCAGGTTTGACTCAGGCTTGTTACAGTGGGAAAAAAAAGGCTGTTATTCTGTATGCAGCTTTTTTTCTCAGGAAAAAGAGCTGCTTAGAGTGTGATCAAAGGAACACAAAAGTGAAAAAACTCAACAGTTGCAGCTATTTAGCGTGATTACAGTGTATTGATACGACTTCAAGGAAACAGCTCCTCTGCTTTTTTTTTTGTGTGAATTATCCTCCAAGTAGCATCAGATAAATTTCCCTTCTCACTTGGCCTTGTTAGGTGATTGTTTGTGCAATGAAAGGACTCCTCGCTCCTTTCTTTCGGCGCACACACGTTTGAATGAAGTTGTGTTTCAAGAACAAGGAGAGCCAACTTTTCAACTGAGATTATATTATACCGGAATTTGAATAGCACGAGAGAGCGAATGGTTATAAACTGCATTAAGCCAGGGCACCCCGCTTGCTTTCTCATGAATAAATAACAAATGAGCGCGAATCGGTGGATGGAGACATCAACTCTATTACCATTCTGTTGGCCCCGTCCAATATGTGGGGAGCAGAAATGAGAAGCGAATTGCTGCATTATGCACCCAATTTTCTATAAGGCTCCTGGCCTTCTTTCTGGATATTTGGTGAGTGGATTGTATGGGAATTATATTTTTTTTATGTAAGAAAGTAGAAAACACACTCATAAGAATTGCTTCTATTTAGAAATGAGGAGCTCTTCTTCTACTTCTGGAATCAACCTGTCACCGTCAAGCTGTACACCTTTCGTCCAAGTCTTGGAAATTCCTGCCAGCCGTTTGATGCTGCCACCTCTTCATAACCTTGACGAGCCAGTTGTAGAGTTCAAAAAACACTGTCATGGGCCATGCTGTCTTTTTGTCCCCCTCCCTCCCCACTCGCTGTTGCTTTCATTGTTTACTTAGCCATTCTCAGACAGTTTTTTCAGCTAATCCCCATCATCCCTGACAGGGAATTCAGAGGGGCAGCCAGGCCTACATCACACTCCAAACCCAACAAACACAGAGCTGGATCCTACAGGGGTCACAGGTGGAGCGCTTGCTCCTTGATGTTTGGGTCCATGCTCCCCAGCCAAGTTCCAAAATCCATTCTTCTAACATTCAGAAAAATAGAAGCAAAAAAACCTGCCAGTGTCTGACATGTTAGGACAACAAAGCAAATATAGAGATTTCTGTGTTTGCGAGCCAGTGTTTCCTTTTACAAAATGAAGTATTGTGGATATTTCATGGCTTATTTCCTCGTTTATCCTGCCAAATACGTGCTCTAAAAATGCACTTACACCTAAATGACAGTGACAGCTTCATCGACTGTTAGCACGAGATGGGATTTAAAGCATGCCCTGAGATATGGCCACTATGACCTCTTCCCTAAGGATCTTTACACCCCGACTTGAAACCAAAGAGATGACAGCTGCCCTGATGCAACCTGAGAGCAACCCGTGATAGCGTGTTTTCCAATCTGTCACCTCGATGCTTAAGGTCTGCTTGAGTAGCTGCTTACAGAGATGTTTGAACTCCGGGGGTAGAATCTACTTTGACACTGACTAGAAAGCCCCAGTGCTGTGTGTTGTGCTTTGTGGCCTCGATATGGCTAAAATTAGTGAGAGTACTCGTATGTGTTCATGTGTGTGTGTGTGTATGATGCAGGTGTGCCGTGATGGATGAAGGTATGCTTCGCTCTGCGCTCTCTGACACCATCCCATCTGCTCTCGCGTTCTCCTTGAATTCCTTGTTTTTAGCCTCTACAACCCCCCGCTTGGCCCGACAAATAGTTGTTGTCACTTCCCGCAACTGTAACAAATGAGAGACGGCCAAACAAAGATAATTATTAGAAAAACAGGGATTCCTTTTATCAACAACAAATGAGTACAGGCACATTGTTATGTACATGCAAAGACACTTTTTGTCCATTTGGGATGTAAAGAAAAACTAGTTCTGGGACTGTGTGCACTAATATTTTATTTGTTCTGGCTTCACAGACAAACTTACTTTCAGAGCGCTTCTCACTGGTGTTTACTGTTGCATTATTTGTTTCTTCTGTAGAGCCGCAAGTTCACCTACTTCTCTTCCCCGCTGTCTGTTGCCCTTCACCCTGCTCCTGCTCCTGCTCCACCTCTCCTGCTCCACCTCTCCTGCTCCACCTCGCTCCACCTTCCCTGAGCAACACCCTAAAAACTGCCAGCCTAACAGAATACAGCAATGCAACATTTTATATTTATTCGATTTTATAATTTTTTATTTCACAAATGGGTCATTTATTTTCACGTCATCTGTGCCGTTGTGCAGCTTGCTGTTAATAAAGGTGCCTGTGTGACTTTTGCCATTGCGATCATGTGGATTTACCTTCGATCTGACCTCATTTTATTGAGAACAACATTTTAGATAATTATCCCGTATCACTATTCAGCCAGATATGGCTTTTGGTCCATATGGAACTCTAAGTTGACTGTGCATAATTGTATATCCTGTCATAGAGCATTCATTGACACCATCTCTCTCTCTCTCTATATATAT
This sequence comes from Labrus bergylta, assembly GCF_963930695.1. Taxonomy (NCBI): domain Eukaryota; kingdom Metazoa; phylum Chordata; class Actinopteri; order Labriformes; family Labridae; genus Labrus; species Labrus bergylta. The sequence goes on along the minus strand of NC_089208.1, from coordinate 4,245,928 downwards.
ATATATATATATATATATGTGTGTTTATTTTCAGGCTTTACATGCCTTGGTTGTAGAGATAGGACCATGGATAGAGTTGGAAATCAGGGACAGAGAAAAGTTGGAAATGACAAGCGGGACATGAGCCACAGGTTGGAACTGAACCCTGGCCGCCCGCTTTGAGGACTATAGCCTCCGTACATGGCACAAGCTCTAAAACCACTAGGCTACCAGTGTCTGACATGTTAGGACACTGGTGCCCCCTGAAGCCATGAATTTTAGTGCCAGTTTTCAGGTGTGTAAGCAAACAACAAACATATATTATGTACTGTTTTTACAGTTCAAGGCTCCTGAATCCTGTCATTTCATTTCACCATTCCTCTAAACAGCTCATAGCTTTTGTTACTACCTTTTATAATTAACACCTTTTATAAGTAACACCTTGAATTTCAGGATACTTAACAGTTTTGCTTGTTGTAATCTGTTCTCATGTATGTATGTATATATATATATTTATATATATATATATTTCTCAGCCCTTCTTCGATGAATCTCTGCTGCCTTGTGTTGACAATCGAAGGGGATGCAAACTTATGTGTCAGATATTATTTTAGGACCTACAGAGAAGCTTTGTGATGGCAGCTGTTGATGTTTGTCTGAGTAACAGTTTTCAGACTCATGACGAAAATGGTTTCTTCTCTGCAACAATGGCACAATGCAGTTTTTAAAAACGCACCCCAGGTTGCCAAGCTCAGAACTAAGTTTGCACTATGTTTACTCTGAATTGTATGTCTTCTTTTCAGGAAACTGTGACCAAAAAAAATCATTTTCCTGCATTGTGCCTGACATCGTCTGCATTCTTTGAAAAAAACAAGAGGGGAAGCATGGGGTGCTGGTGTAGACTTCACTGTTGATTTCTCTGACTTAATGATGACTTCTTCCCAGCTGCCTCCCACACAAAGGCATACATAGAAGCTTGGCTGGTGTATTTTTTATTAACTCCCAAAGATACAGTGCTGCAGCAGACTGACTGAGCAGCACAAAGTTAGCTTGCTTTCCTTTCTGCATTCAGCCATGTGCCAACAGTAATCTGCTGGAGGATCTTTTCCTTTAAAGCGTCAATTTGCAACATTTTGACATTAAAAATACCAATAAATAAATATGATATGGGTTCAATTCCATGCAGCACTGTGCACTCTGATTAATTTTGCCAGCTGCCCCGAGGAATATAGCGCAGTAGTGAAGTGGAAGAGGTTATTGCAGTCTTCCAGGCTTTTGGAGTTAAAGTACAAGTTCTGCTTTCTTTTTTTTCTTCTTTTCTCCTGCATAGACATTGTTTACTATTCCATTTGGAGCAGTACCAAGGTTTGGATGGGCATGAAACGCTGCTGGTTAAATAATTTGTCAAAAAGGTACAAGCAAGGCTGTGTGGATAGAATCTTTTAGCAGTCAATTCTGATTTCCAAAGGTGAAAAGTTATTTTGTGCAAACAGCAAACTGACAAATTCTATCACACAGTTGACTCTTCTTGATTCTCCATGCCTTTCTCTATCTCCAGTCGAGGCCTTTGTCTCTAAGATGTCGGATTTAAATCATCTTGTGTTAGTACAATGATATATTAGACTTGGCAGTGCCTGTCCTATTTTAAGTGTAAAACATTTAGGAATAGCTCCAGAAGTTTGCTGCAACCAGCAGCTGGAAACATGCTGAAATGCCTTCAAACTAACCTCTAGAGGACAAATGCTCATTATAACAGGACAGCCATTCACCAGGCTTACTTTACAAAAACAGTGATTTCACCTTGCAAAGGAAAGGAGTTACTATACGACACCTGCCTTGATCAGTGAGTTGATCTGTGATTGACTGACTTTGGTGTTGAAAGCTTTTTACCATTTTCTTTAATCTAGTGCAATCACCTGTTTAAAATACAATAATAGAACAATTACCACCAATTCACATGTTTTATGAGGTAATTAAGATAAATGTTTAGTTAATTGTGTTTTATGGCTTGTAAAAGAGTGATGGAACAGCTGTTTCTGACTTCTAAAAAAAAAAAGCATCTTACTCTGACTTAAAAAGGTAGTTGTGTAAAAACAAGGACTTTTTCAGTAGCCTCTATGATCAAATACAGTTGCACACATGGTTAACACTTATTCCAGCCTGTGTTCTGGCAGTGGGCTGAGGCGATCTCCCTGAAGAATTCAGAAACTTAAAGTACTAACTCCATGTCAACCCACCTTTCCAAACACGTCAGCCTCTGATTCAGTGCTTGTTGTTTGGGCTGGGTAGCATTTTTATCTGACACAGTCCAACCTCGATCTCATCACCGGGTCATTGATGATTAATAGAAAGAATGTAAGAGAAGGGATGGGCAGAGTGGCTTCTTATCACCCGGTTGGGCTCCCCTCCAATTTCTGACCACTGTGAAATGACCTTCCATCACAAGCTTTATATTATTTTGGAGTTGGAGGACATTTGCAAATGGAAATAAATAATCAGCTGTTGCAGGCTGTAATCGTTCTTTTTCAGGATTTTTTTTTTGGGGGGGGGGGAATGAGCATCACTCAATAAAAGTGCAAAGAGGTATATGCAATGTTATCTAGTGCATTATTCTTTTGGCCGGGTGCAATTTTCTGGACCAGAATGTATTTTTGTATTTTAAGTTTAGAGATGCAAAGTTAGTTTTTTGGCATCTTTACAGTTTTTTATGCTACAGTTGTGTCATTGGTCAAAAGTTGTTGACCCCTGGTCTGAATATCTTTAGTTCAAATGAACAGCAAATCAAGGGGGTGGGCTGTGACACCTGTCTCTTATTTATTCAAATGGAAGAAGATGCTACAGTTCTAATGCTGTGAAGAGATATTGTGTGTTTTTCTAGGAACTAATACGTTCAGTTGCTACTCTAGATTCAACTAACATTTAAAAACAATGTGTTGTAAGGGCCTCTCTCATCGTTTTGTATTGAAATCGGAGGGCTTAGCAGTATAGAGATGTATTAGTCTAGCCGGTGTACTGATACATATAGCAGCCATGTGTAATAAAACCACCAATGAAATCCTCTAGATATTGATTGAAGAAGGAGAAAGATGAGCATGGCTGCAGTTGGTGAGAGGGTTATAACAGCTTAGAAGACCCAGCTGAGCCAGAGAGAGTACAGCTGCCCCCCCCCTCCCCCAACATGCACACTCCTCTATGCTTGGTTGGCTCGGCTAAGAGTAGTCAAGTGCAATGGAAACCTCAGACGGTGTCGAGGCTCCATTCGCACCTCAGCGAGCTCGCCGCACTTCCAATTCCCAGCTGGTTCCCTGACCCACCTCCTGGCTTTTCCTGCTCCTCCTCCTTCCTCTTTTCTAACACCTCATCCCACCACCACTGCTGAACCACGCTAGCTTTATTACTGAGCAGGTTATGGGAGGAAGGGAGCTTGCCCACTGGCCCATGTCAGGTTGTACTCAAAGTTATCTAAAACAAGGAGGGCTCAGTGTACCGTGAGCAAGGCGAGGGTGTCTGAGAGTCAAGGTTTGCAAAGAAATAATTTGAAGAACTCAATTTCACATCAAGGTTTTTGGGCGGAGATTTCTGTTGCAATGACTCTGGAGAGTTTTGTCCAGAGTGTGCAAATGGATGCTCAGTTGAACCCGAGATAAATTGATTTATTAAAGTGTTCATCAATAGATTTTTGGCCGAAAGAAAAGTAAATTATGCAATAAGAAAATATCATTTTTCTTAGGCATTTGTGCAGCACTGAGAGGGTCTCATTTCAGTTGCAGTTTATTTGTTTATTTTGAAATTGACGTGCAGTTTTATTTTTTATTTCTTCTACTGTCGGGAATCCCGTTGGTTTTGATTTGTGAGGCCTTCCGAGGTAAATAATCGAGTTCAGCAGTGAATCACTGATGCCTGCATGACTGTCAATCCATTTATGCCAGATAAAAAGCAAACATGATATTCATTTAGCAATCACGTCTAGTTGCTGGCAGCGGCCATGTCAGGCACATCCTCTGGTAGGAGTGAGTGGTTTCCCTGTGGAGCTCCATTTTTTTGGGGAAATCCTGGAGTACATTTCATTAGCCATTTTTGCCTTAAAGTGTGTTTGTGTGTGTGTGTGTGGAATAAATGCATCTCAGTGGGCGTGTAGAAAAAGAAGCAGAAAAGCACCCGAAGACAAAGCAGTTACAAAGCCAGTCAGGCAGAAAAAACAAAAAACAAAACCGTGCATTTGGGGAGAAAAACAATTCCCACTCAGTGTTGAGGGAGAGAATCATTCTTGGATGCCAGGCTGCAAAAAAAAAAAACAAACAACAACATATTTAACAAATGATTTCATAAGAGCGAGGGAAAATAAAGAAATGCGCCCAGGCAAGAAACGGATGACACAGATGTTCAAGTCTGATCTTTCATCTGAGTCAGGGCGTCCCCTATATCGCGGGACTTTGCATGGCCATTACTTATTTAACAGCCCTGGATACTAACTCATAAACATAGTGAGTGTAGGAAGAGGGAAGCCGCTGCCAGCCTCTGCTTTCCCAGCTATGAGTCATTTTGGCAAAAAAATAATGTTGTAGTTCCCTCTCTCTCTCTCAAATCTCTTAAAGGAGAGCCAGGGTGCAGATTCATAAACCTCTGTGGTTCACCATTAAACCTAAAACTTTGCATTAAAACAGTGTTCACTTTCACAGCTTCTTTGGTCTTAGTATTTCCACAAAGATGCTGATTAGAATTATTCACATGTTAGTCATTTTTAACAACTCAAAACCTTTTAGTCCAGTCAATATAAAGTTGAATTTTAGTCATTACTTTTAGTCCAAACATTTTCTCTATAAATAATTCCATTAGCCTATTTCAAGTATCAGACATTGTTGTCAAGGCGATAGTTTGCAAAACCTGTTTTTCTAAACTCATACAGATGGATTAGACATCACAAGAAAATAAACAGAATTTTTAATGTCCGACAGCCCACCACTTACATTTTAATCTAGTTTCATCCCTAAACAGAAGAGTAGTGAATGTTTTTATTATCAGAGATCTAGTTTGTACCTATTACCTCTTCTTCATCTTGAAAAACGTTGGCGGAAAAACGTTGATTGTTTTATTTTCCGTTAACTAAAGGAACGCTGATTCAAATACAGAACATTTGTATCCAGTCTTCTTCATGGATTTATAAACTCGAGTGTAAAAGGGTAAAACACTATTGCATGTTTGCATCAAGTTCTTAAGTACACACATGAAAAATAAATGAATTGCTCAATAGCGCAAGAAAAGTTGTGACACCACTGGTTTAATAAAGATTCATTTAATGGGGTTTTGAGCATCTCTTCTTTTCCTTGCACATCCTCTTCTCTTGACTGTTAACCCTTGAATGTAAAGAATCACAAAAAAGAAATGCAAATTCACTGAGAGTGTGTGATGCATCTTCAATGTCTGCAAGGCCGGAGTTGTTTTCCAAGCCGTTACTGTTACTGCACGTCCTTGACTGTTTTCAGCACCTGGACTAGTATTCATTTATGACGTGGAAACCATCCTTGACAGGGATGTCTCAATCCTCAGGTGCTGTCTCAGGGTCACAAATCAGAAATGTTGTAAACAAACAAAAACTTATATTTACAGTCCTTTATGACGTCCTTTTACTATCTCATACAGATCTGATAACAATGAAAGGGTGGAACTTATCCACGAAGCAATATTGCCAAATATTCAGCTCTGAACTTTGACATCAAAATTTAGTGCAAGAAGTTGTAATTTTTTACAGTTACAGTTTTGAATCTCCTTTCACTTTCTTACCAATGGGTTAAAGCCGATCTGAGATTCACTGTGGTCCCGCCCCCTTATTCCACAGCTCCTGCTGGTTGCCCTCAGGGGCAGGAGAGTCAAGCTCGCAGGGGGATCTCAGACTGTCAGCCCGAGTTTTACAGAGTGCAAGAACTGTTTCTGTGTAAGAATCAAAGGTGGTCCATTCTTACAATAACAAGTCTGTGGACCTCTTACAGGATTTTTTTAAATGAAAGTTTTAATTGCTTTTCATGGAAAAACCTTGGAAACTTCCTTTTGAGTTCATTAACTCTCTTATATCTGCATAAAACTTTGCTAAATGGACTTTGAGCTTGAATAGTGCTAGTCTTCTGAATACTGAAAGCTCAGTTAACATTCTCTTTTCTGATGCCTTACAGAGATTTGACAAATAGAGGATACAATAAAATAATAAAAACACAGAGAATAGACAATACATCAATGTTTTTTTAATCAAAATTAAGTTTAGTAGTGTTTCTGTGATTTGGCAATCTACATCCTTGGAAAGACTACAAATACAACCAGTGAATGCTAAACCAATATTTTGACTATTTTTGACTAAAACATCCAGCTCCAGATATTTTACACACTGGAGTCCGTCAGGGGCTCTAGGTTTGTCTTGCTCCTAACACAATAAACTTTTAAGTATGTTTGGTTGGCAGCAGACAATGGTGATGCAGGCCTTTCGTTTTTTTTTTTTTTGTTCTGCAGCAAACTGTGGCACTGCAACCGAGGTAGACCCAATGGAGCAGCCCTCTTGGGCCTGCACATAAAAAGACCACAGCAGCTGTTCCACCATTCTGCAGCCTACAAGCTCACAATGTTCCTCCGTCACCTCCCACCTCTCCCCCATTCTCTCGTCCCTTTCCTTCACTCACTCACTCTCTCTCTCACCTGAGGGTGTGATTAGCAGAGTCGATTAACACGCGCTAATCAGGCTAAAACACAGACTGACAGATGTAGAATGCCCAAAATGACTTTTTTTTTTTTTTTCTGCTAACTTTTTCTTTCCCCGAGTGATTTCCTTAAATTAGTGAAGGGCATCTTGGCACAATTCATCATCAGAATAATTGTTGGTGTGTGTATGTGTAAGTGTGTGTGTTGTATGTAGATCATTGTAGACGGCCCTGTCAGTACAAGCTGCTCTTAGAGTAAACAAACCTTCGAAGTACAGTCTGTAAGCTTTGCAGCTTTTAATTATTTTACCGTCGGAAGGAGAGAATCTATGTGAAAGAAAAATGTGTGTGCCTGAATAGAAATCATATTTAACATGTCTGCTCTGACCCTGTTACCGACTATCAGCTTTACTTTAGACTTCAGCACAAAGAAAGAGTAGACAGCAGTAATCGATGATACATCCAAACCCCAAGAGGGACCTCAAAGACTCGGAGCCACAGGTAGACACTGACTTTGGCCAGGACTGGTCAAAATGCTTCAGCTGTCAACCAAGTCAGCATGGCGAGGCAGCAGCAGCTTCCCTCTATGTGAAAAAAAAAAAAACTCAAAGGGTACAAATGAAAGGTTCAGGTGCAATTGAAATTACAGACTTTTAACATACATCCAAACACAAAGAGTAAAACTGTCTATTTTGTAGCATTTGGGGATGCTACTGTCTTGACAGTGAGGTTGTCAGGTTTGTATCATTGTGACTTTTCCCCCAACAAACCATAAAACCATGTTGGTTGTTACTTCCTACCGATTGAACAATTCCATTCTTGGAACCTAAACTTTAACGCTGGATAAACACATTTTGCAAAACATAGTTTATTGGTTTTACATGGGACTAGTACTCAGGACTTCTTTGTTGTTTGTCAGACACTATCCATAGGCCCCGACTTGCGGCCCACATGGACTATGGTGCTTTTTATTCTACCCTAATTCCAGAAAAGTCGGGATTCCATATTTGATTGACGATAGCACAAAGACAACATATCAAATGTTGAAACTGCAAATTGTCATTGCTTTTGGAAAATGATTGGCCCAATTTGAATTTGATGCTGACATCGTGTTTCCAAAAAAAAGTTGGGACAGTAGCAACAAAAGACTGGAAAAGTTGGGAAATGCTTGTCACCCATTGAAAATGTTTGGAGCATTATGACGCGTGATTTAAGATAAAGGAGATCTTGAACTAAGCAGCTGAAATCCCACATTAAAAAAGATTAACAGGGCGCTAATGGTTTAGCTCAGTTGGTAGAACAGGCACCCATTGTTCAGAGGCTACAGTCGTCATCACACTGGGTGCAGTTTCCACTCCCTAGTCGTGATGCTATTTTGTACATGTCAGTGAGTTGACATGCACAAAATAGCATCATGTGTTCTTAAAGGAAAGCAATACAACAGTGTGGTTAACATGACCCCGTACCAACTATTCTTACATGTTTGTTTTTTTTGGCATCAAATTCAGATTGTTTTCCAAAAGCAATGACATTTCTCCTTTCAAACAAATAATAAATATGGGGTTTAAATGTGTTGCAAATCATCACACTCTTGTTTTTTTTTTGACATTTTACACCAATTCCCAACTTCCTTGGAATCAGGGTTTTACTGTTCCCTTACTGCCCGAATCCAAATTACTACAGTCACCACAGCCAAACTATGGATGTAATAATGGGTAGTAACACTTTTTAAGGTAGTGTTTTTATTTAACTGCGCAACCTGAGCAAAGTAACAGCATCCAATAAAAACCTCTTTTTCCATTGGAAAACCAGTAAGGGGTTGTATCCTTGTTGGTGGGAGGACTGGGATCTGCATAGGGAAAAGCCTGACTCCCCCCATGTGTAACGCCCTCTGGTTAAATTCTCTGTTGGTTAAAAGAAAGTAGCCGGCAGCACCGTGTGATACCATGTGTCAGAGACGGTAGCACATGTTTTTGTCATATCTGTCCACTACATCTTTCAGCCAGCTTTGGATTTGGCAATAACAAGAGCTACAACTGGAAAATGGAAATTCAAACCCGGGGACAATGAAAGAAAATAATAAGAAGAAATAAAAAGCAAATATAACTTGACAGAACAAACATCTAAATTCAGCTGATAAAACAGGAACAAGAACAAGCAAAGGCAGGTCCCCACCTGCTTGTATTTTATCCCACTTCCATCACACTTAGTCATGTCTTTTCTTTATTGAAATGCTGGCAAGAACAAGACTTTTATTTGAAAAGTCTCTCTTGAACGCCGTTAACAGTGTCTTCTCTTCATTACTATGCCACCTCTCCCACCTCGGCAGTGTAAAAAGCTTTCATTTAATTTGCTGTGGGCCAATTCTGAATGTGCAGAAATCTGTTTAAGGAAAACAACTTGATGTGAGCAGCAACATTGGCAACAATCTGGAAATGACAGTTTGAATATTGAATGTTGGTTTAAGGATATATATTTACAAGTGTGTAGGTTATGTCTGAGGATGTGCTTAAACTACAGTTCCCTTGGTGTTTGTTTTCACTGCTTCCTTCCATTTATGTAGAATAATGTAGTGCTGAGATTGAGTGGTCTCACAGGATGTTTCTGGTTGATTAACACTCTTACAACATCCCTGTGCCTGTGCATGCAGTGTTTCCATTCTCATAGGGGACTGAAAGGGATTTGACATTGCATCCTAATCATACTCATGACCTTCCTGTCATATTACCAACGGCCTCAAGGTGATCCATTCGAGTGTGCAAGTAAACACTAACTTTGTAAAATTAAGCTTCTCGGCTTTTTGAAAGAAACACAGATGTGGTAATCAAGGATATTTTTTTTTTTTTTTTTTTTTATAAAGCGAAGTCTGAACTGTGTTACTTCAAAGTTGAAGTAACAGATGTTTAATTTGGCCTTGAGAGTTTTGGGCTTTGTGGGGTGTTAATGCTTAAATGTGTTCTTGCAAAGCCATGTAATCCTTTATGTGATCAGGAAAGCATGAGGTTTGAGGGTTTGGTGGAAATGATGTGGATTGGGTAATCCCCCAAGGTCTCACTGCACTCGGAAAGAGAGAGACATCCCCTATGGTTCTTTGCATGCCGTTAAGTAATGATGTCTTTTCTGCACACCGCTCGGTGTTTCCCCTCATAAATTAATGAATACATGGAAACGTTTTTTTACAAAAAGTAAGCGTCACCCATGAGTTTGGAAAAAAAAAAAAAGAGAACATTTTTAAAACATGAGGCAGTGGTCCAGCATGAGATTTTGAAAGTTGTAGTTCTGGATTTGTTCTGCTGTAATTCGTGTAACATACATTTGACTGAGATGGTGGGAATCAGTCACACTGTGTGATGGTTACTCACAGTAGAGAACCATATTTTGCAGAGTGCAATGCTTTGAGCAGCTGCACTGACCAACAGAATACATGATTTTTAAATGAGACGACTATGGTAATTTCCTCTCTAACATGACTTTATAATGTATCAAAAGATGTTCACATTCTGTTGGAGCCGAATCTGAATTCATCATTATGCATGTGTGGCTGGACTCCCCAATCTGCCTTCCCTATTCCAGCGGTCTCAACTAATAGTGAAAGGAAATTGAAGAAAACCAAAAATGTGTTTTTCCAACCTCTATGCAGGAGTTGACGAGAGCGCTCACTATGGAGATGCTAATTAACTGCCATTACACTATATCATTGCAAAATGCATTTACCTATGCACATAGAAACAGAAGACTACAGGTACAAAATGTGATTTAATGTGAAGTTAAATCATTAGCATTATTGTTGCAATGTCATTAGATCTGCAGAAGCACAACCAGCGAATGGTCTTTAACCACCATGACACAGCCTTTCAAGGTATCCTTTTAAAGTCTCTGCAAAGTCTGGTAAGATAATGTTTGGGGGGGGAGTGCATGGTCAAAATGAAACTAATATGGCTGTTTGTATTGGAAGCAAAGCAATGATGTATGCATTTGAATGAGGGGCCCAAGAGACTGTGACAAAGCATCAGTATTAGATGACCAAAGAGAGCGTTGGGATAAAATATCAGTATAAACATTGGCTGAAAGATGTCAACTGAGTGTGATCATGGCATTCTACAAAAAGTGTACCTCATGAGGAAAGAGCATGTATAGCTACGAATGGAAATCAGTTCATTTTGTTGTGCTACGTTGCCATGTAAAAGTCTTAGTAAAGGGGATAATTTGGACCCAAAGGTGTCACTAAAGAAATAAAGAAAACTTTATTTAGATTAAACAAGTGTCTGACAAACAAAGGACAGCTATACATAAGAATAAAATAGCAGACACATTGCTATTAAACATTAGAAGACACGAACAGCAATATATCAAGATCGCCCACAGTCACTACATATATCAGGCAGAACGTCTGCCTCCAAGTCATTTAACATCTCCTCCAAAAGCATCTATCAAGACCAGCTCATTAAAGGTCAGCTCTTTTAGCAGTTCATTCCAACTTAAAGGAAGTATGGGTTTCAAAAAATCCATAAAAGAATCATCCATCAGGTACTAAGTTTGAAGGCATTTTGACCAGCAGTTCCAGAGATATCACGCTTTGGACCAAAGTCTCAGATTTTCAGACTCACCCTGTGACTGTCGGACGTTATTATCTTCGGTCCGCACCATTCTGAGTTGAACAAAAAAAACGCAATCTGCATGAAACCTCGCTGAGGATCTGTGGTAGTCGTCTCTTGTAAGTGATGGATTGTGTGTGACACTGCCACAGTTAGGCCTTTGAGCAGTCCTTAATGGATTTTTCAAAACAATGGCAACCCCCATGACTTCCTTTCTGAGGTAAGCAAAACAGCAGCAGAACCGACAGTGCTATCTTCTGACTGTGGCAAGTACATTAGTGGGTTCAGACACTTCAAAGACATTAATGACACAAAAGAAACAAAGCTGGACTGCTGTTATCCTTTGAGCAGAGGTGCATAAAAGCCCCCGGTCCACAGGATTGTTTGAGCCTGGCTGGTGTTGTTACTGTGACAAAGGGTGAGTCCACATGACTGACCATCCTGCCAAACCGCGCTCCTCTCCATCCTGACAGATAAAGACATTAGTTGCGCCTTGTCACTACGTAGCACTGCAACAAAACAATTTGCTTTGGCTTAAGGTCTGCAGCTTTTGTCATTTTCCAACACATGGGCGGGGAAGATGGGAGTAGCTGTCTGACAGCTGTAGACTTTCAGTTAACAGTCGTGCTCCCCTTCAACAAGTTTCTTTTAAGATGAAAGCCTCGCATGCTTTTATCCCACTTCCATATTTGATATACAGGCAGGGGTTGTGGCTCTGTTCTTGTCTCAAAGTGATATTGTGTCATTTGATCTCAGCAGATGGGAAGACATCTGAGGTCTGATTGGGTATGAAAAAAAAAAAAAAGCAGTGACGAGCACTGTTTGACACTGTGCTAAAATATGTGCCATCCCGCTTTGAAGAGACAATTAACATGGGAGCCAATTGCCGGTGCCTTTTCGTCTTCTCGGTCCTGTCACAACAGTGGCCTGACATCTTTTTTGTAGTGTAGTGCTCAATTAGCATTACTCTGACTTGTGAAATGGTGTAAAAGATCCCGATTCTGTCGCGTTCTTGTCGAACGCGTCATCGGCGGTGGATTACGTTGCTGGATATAACGTAACTCGGAGGCAATGTGACAGGCAGTCTCTGGTTAAAAAAAAAACTTCAGCCAAATCTACTCTCTTTTTCATCCAAGTCGCACAATTAACCTTGCGACTTGCTGATAACTTGCTGCTAAATTGGTCCAAAAAGCAGAACTCATTTGGCTGAAAGTATTTGTCCCTGAAGCCAGCGGTAGCCTCCGTGACATGAGAGGAAAGTAGGGTAACGTTTGGAACATGGAATCTAAAAAAAAAAGGAGGACATTTTCTATTCTCCCCCTTAATTAGCTCATGCCCACATATCCACCCTCACCTAAAAGTTTCTAAATCTGCGGATTGGCCTCATTAAAGGAGTAAGAGCACTGCAGCCGGGGATGTGCGATCAATAGCCCAAACTGAGTCCGACCCATGCTGATCACTTGCTAAATCCCACTTCTGATAGGAGTTGTTGTTCGGCACCAGCAGAGCTAACTCAGTTGATTAAATATCAACGTCCCTATACCCTCCTTTTTTTCCTCCCATCTCGGCAGGCCTGAGTGATTGCCTGCGATGGGAAGCGGGGCTTATGGAGGCAGAGAGAGAAAGAAAGAAAGATGGAGGATTGAAGGGAGGCTAGCAAAGAGGAAAGATCAATTGTGGATTTAGCTGAGAGCACAACCTTGGCAAGTGCACGCAACCCACAGCAGATAATATGATTATCTTGAGAGGAGAAGAAAAAACAAAACAAAGATCCCTACCTCGCCGCATTATGCAAAGGAAGATGTAAGAGGAGGCTTGTCTTCCATTCAGGGCTCTAATTCAACAATATTTACTGGATGCAATGCTCTTTTTTTTTTATCTCTGCCGCCAGCTTAAGAAATATTAATAAATAAATCATAAACTAATACCATGGTCCAGGGTGTATTATATTGTGGGGATGACAAGAAGCGCACTAATGCTGTGGAATTGTGCATTATTTGTCAGTGGGAGTGAAAAATATGAGAAGCTGGCACATCAATCAAGGTTGCCATTTCAACACGGTGGTATTGTGCGGCGAGGATTAGCCACCCACTGGGAGGAAATCAGTGAGGGACAAATAAATGTATGATGTTTTTTTTGGTTTTTTTTTTCATCCTCCGTCCCTCTGTCTTTTGTCCACACTGTCGCTGTGTGTGCCTCGCAGTAGTTATCGGCTGATGAATAGACGATTGTTTCCTCAGCTCCGTCTCTGTGTTGTCGCTGTTGTTCTCTTTGCGAGATATTTCACATCTTTAAGTTTTTAAATTTGAAAATCTCTAAAATGAAATATTCTGTATCTTATTGCTAAGTCCTTGAGTTATGTTAACAATGCTTTGAATACTGTTGTTGCAACAAAATATAATTGATTTTGACATATGTAAACTACTTTCTGAGAATTTGGAGTTAAAACTGAAAGTGAACCTCACCAATATGCCACTAAAATGATCCATACTCACTACACTTATGGCTTGATTAGAACATTTAGTTTGACTACTGTCCCAGTATAAAAGCACCAGGGGACACTCGGCTATGGTTGGTGGCGATATGCCCCCCTTTCAGCTATTCCCCTCCATCCATGTACTTCATTTTGTTTAACTCCTTCAGCTGACACAACATAAATTGACTCCTCGTCCGTCCACAAATGTGTGGTTCTCTCTCTAGCACTCGCCATGTTGATACATTAGTCTGTTATTTTTCTGCTAAGCATTTCTGCTTTTCGATTTAAGCGTCAAAGCATGGCGCAGGTACTGCTCAAGTCTTCTTTTTTGTACATATCAGTTTTGAAGATATTAAGGCTAAACTGATGTGTAATAAGGGGCGTGGCTGAGTTGACTGACAGGTGGGATTGTAGCTTTGTTCTGGGCTCCACCTCTTTGCCTGTTTCTAGATTGACCATAAGAAAGGTGGAGATAGAAAAGCGACTACCATTGTTGGGCTTCATAACTCCACTTAAGAAACATATGTGTGATGTCGCTGCAACTACGTCCATATTTTATACACGCTATGGTCAATACTTACAGGATTGGTTGCTTCTTGTTTCCAATTTTTACCCCCTAACATTTAAGGTTGGGTTCTTTTTAACAAAGACCAAAGTAGTTTAATAACTGACAAATAAGTAGTTCATTCTTATAACAAGACAAATAGGTTAAACCAATTCTCTAAGAAAAACATGCTTACTGCACTACAAGCTAACCCTAACCCTAACCCTACCATACCCTAAGAATGACAATGAAATATCTGAATCTTAACATGCATGTTTTTTGAACGGGAAAACAATCCTGTTCTACTGGAAGAGTGTCCGATCCAAATGGGTCGCTCTCTAAAACACAATCGTTATCTTGTCACTTAGTTTGAATGACTCGTTGAAAGAAAGTGTATTGTTGGTCTTGGGACTTGTTTGAGAGTGAAAGGCTTGTGTGGATGCACTTTGCTGTGAATCACTGTCTATGTTTGTTGCTTTCTCTGACTTTCCCGGTGACACTGGTGAGTAAAATGGTTAAAGGTCCACATGTAAACCCACTAAAACCAAAGTTTGATCCAATCTTTAGCTGCCCTGGCCTCTTTCTTTGACAGCTCTTGGCCCTTACTGCCAGAGTTGAGACATTAAGAGTCACCAAATATTAGACTCTCAGTGAGAGGTGAGCAGGTGAGAACAGAGTATAGACTACTGTCTGGACACGTTGTCTCCTCCTCTGTCTCTAGCTGTCTCTCTTCCTCTCACGTTAAGGAAATGGAAGCTGCTTGCAGGAGATAAGCCTGTCCTTGCTTGTGAATTACAGCTGCCACTGTCAATATGTAACCCCAGGTTGGTATCCATTTCTTCGTGTCTTGTCATTGGTGCAAGTGACAGGTAGATTGGATGGGAGACCTGCTAGCTGGATTGGGTCATGGGCTTGGGGATCTGGCACCTTGAAAGCTGGTGCCATCCTGCTGGCAAATGTCATTCAGACATAAAGCTAAATATGCATTGGAAATTGGTCTGTGAAGGATAACAAAGCTGAATGCAGATTTCTCTTCTCAGGTGAGGAGATGATGTATGACCAAGCGGCAACCTCCAGGGTGGATGAAATCCATGGGGAAGTGCCAAAAACTGCAGTTCCTTGAGTGTCCACTTGATGCTAGCTGCATAAGCCAAAGAATCCCCATAGGTCTCTTATTGAAATGCTCATTTGAGCAGCAGAAATATAGTAAAGCCTGGTGCGAAAAAACAGATTTAGTATCAGTAGCTAGTGTCTGTTTTTGTACACACTCTACAAGTGGAGTATTTTATAACTTATCCATTTTATTTTTTAAGACTACAATTTATGCATAATTAGGCATAATCAGGGGCGTGGCTTAGTTGACCAAAAGGTGGATTCCTCGTAGCTGCCAGGAGGCTTGAGACCTGCCCTACCTTTGCCTTTTTTTCGTCTGTCTCTAGATTGATGGAAAGTCAGGTTGAGATAGCAATTCCAATATGGTGACAAACTGTTTGCTGTTGATACATATGGGCTGTGGCTAAATGGATCCAATGGACAGGTTAATTTACTATGCTAGTTACAATGTTTTTGGCGTAAGATGGATTTATTTTTTTATTTTTTATATGCAAACCTGAGACATAACTTGTGTTAGATAACTTTCTGCACCTGATAGCTAAAGCTAAATGTTATGTCGCAATCTGTTGTGGCTAACATCTGCAGAAGGGACACACACTGCTTCTTGATCTGTCACTCTGTCCTTTACAGAGTGCCGTAAAGCAGTACACACAAGAAGACGTCAGCCCGCTACCAAAGTTACATACTGCAGTAAACAGGAGATAGGGCCGGGCAGAAGGCACTGGATAGACGCCATTCTCCTTGTTGTGCTATTAAATCAACCTTTAAAACTGCTGTTGATGAAAAAGATACATGTTGTTGCTTTAAGACTATACAGAACTGATTGGTCCAAGTGGTTGCCATTTCATTCATTTATTATTCATCTCAAAGTTATAATCCAGAAATATTAGTTCAGTGTTATTCAGTGCTCACACACACGTCAAATTACTGTTCATGACGTTACATTTTAAAATATAGTTTAATATTAGCAGTCATAAATTATACTTTCACATGGAATGAAATAAAACAAAAGATTAATACATCATTCATTCTTGCTTAATGGTTGCCTGGATACCATTAAATTTCAATGTAATTGACTTTGTAACACATTAACACAGCTCTGTGTTAAAAATATGGTACAAAACAGTTTGATGAATGAGGCCCATTTCATTTAAACAGCACACCTACCGGGCGACAGCCAATTACCCTTGCGGGCCGGCGTGCAGGAATTTGGTCCTCAATATGTTTTGACAGCGCGGTGCTATATCATAGTTAGCCCCGCAGACACACTCGTCAGCCTCATACTTGATCCTGAACACAAAAGCTGTCAGCCAGGTCAGAGGCTCGGAGGGGGCTGACATTGTCTGCAGGAAAAAGCTGCCATATCTTCCAACAAATGGGGAGCGAGTTTGATGTTGTGGTGGTGGTGGTGGTTTGTGTGTTTGTGTGTGTGGGTATACAGAAAGGCTCCCTGCCTGTGTTGTGCAGTGACATTATAAGACTAAAATACACAAGGTGACACGGTCCAGGCTACTACAGGATGCAGAGGCCCAGAGAAAATAACATTGCATAGATAGCTACATGCCTATAGCAATGTTTTCCTGAAAAGAAAAAGCTGAAATGGCATTCCTAAAGCAATAACCCGACATTTTCTTAATGTTTGATATCAGCTTCATCCTCATCCTCATATACCAAGTAGCTCAGGGACATGATGACCCAATTTCCACCAGGTATTACCATGCGATCTGTATCTGGGTATCTTATCTGGGGAAGGAGAAGAACTCATGTAAATGCATGCAGAACCACTGCAATCAAAATGGGATCAGATTAGGTAAGCCACATGTGGCTTGTAGTCTGGTTAAAAAAAAAACCTGTTATCTGCTGTAATCACAGTGTGGAGATTGGAAATTGATATAAGATGGCATGTGTAAATAATAAGGTGTAGTATAGATAATGGACCCCAGATACAGATCACATGTTAAAAGTCTGAAGTTAATGGGATTGTTGAGTCAGGCTGAGGAAGGAGACCTACAACAGCCTGTATTTTTCTAATGGTACCATACAACTGAATGTTATCATATTTTTCTGATCCTCTGAGGCAGCAAAAAAAAAAGTTGTTATTTCCTTTAATGGAACAAGAAACTCCTAGATTGTTAACACCAGAAAACATAAAAATGAATCACCACATTTCCGTCCATGTAGAAAGTCACACCTTTATGCCTAACAATATATGCTCATGTTCATGGTGGCCCTGTGATGTGAATAGTCATATCTTGATAATGTACCTGTAATGAAGCAGTATACGAGGGGCTTTTATCGCCGTGTATAAATATTTCATGCCATAACGATCTTTATACCTGCCTCCCCCCCTCCCCCTACGCTAAACCTTTGGCTCTATTGGAGCCATAAACTGGTCTACTCAATAAGCTACTTGATGCTAACTAGCCACGGCAGTCCAGCTTAATGTCAGCCAAGGAGACCTTCAGCCTGAGGCATGAGGAGCAGAACTAATGTTCACGTCGAAAAAGCATGTAACTGTGTGTTTGTGCAAAAAAAAAACAGCAAAGTAGTACGGCTCCATTTATGCTCTCTCAGGCTTTAGTCATTGTGACAGGTGTAACATATGCACCATGCAATCCCTATTTATTCATGAAAACACATACAGGGATATTAGAGTGCATGAATTAATGTTCCTTCATTAAATATCTTCACAGTATCAAAGTTCATTGATTGTAGTCTCTAAACTTTGCTAACTGGCTCCCTCACTTTTTCCATAACTTTGCTAGCAGCTGGTTTTGTGCTGCGCTCAGGTGACGCTGGATCACCTCCAACGATGAAATGATGATGCTTCCACTTCCATTCAGTTCACATGCAACTTGTTGAAACTTCTACATTGAAATGGCTTCATTTTGAACAAAACAAACTCACCACTACTTGTGTATTTTTTTCTAAATACAGTTTTTGTGTTTTGTAATTACCTTGGACCACTGACATTGCTTGATTTCCCATTATGTTTCGCGGCTTATGCTGACACGTATTAGCAATTCATGAGTCCAGGTGGGGGATAGCAGAGCCTCCCCCAAAAAAAAAAAAAATCCAACAGCAACAAAACAAAAAGGATGAAATTGGAAGTAGGCAGTGTCGATCATGGAGCGGACATTTTGGTGAAAGGAAGCTTTTTAATCAGGATTTTTGGGGTTCAGCTCCGGGTTACGCTGGCCCTGCATGTGTGTTTACTCAACAGCTGCAATGCTGGCAAACTTTAGCGACGTGCAACTGTAGGAATGAAAATATGAGAAGAGTGATTGGAAAGAGAAAGAAACAATGATGATGATGATTAAGGATGACAAGAACCTGAACTCAACAGAAAACAAGGGTTTGGCTTTGACTAGTTTAACTTTGTTCATCCGGACTTGACTGCTGCAGAACACTGACAATAAAGCGTTTTTCATGACAATATGGATTAGAGAGATGGCAAGAAATACATTATTTATTTATTTTTTTGAAGGTTTATTTTTGGGCTTTTTTGCCTTTATTGGAGGGATAGTACATGGGACCATTGTCGGAAATTAGGGAGAAAGAGAGGATTGAATGACGTGCAGGAAAAGAGCCACAGGTCGGATTTGAACCTACTTGGAGGACTACAGCCTCCGTACATGGAGCCACTGCCCCACCAGCGCCCCATACATTTTCCAGCTAAGGGGGGAAATACGACCTTAGATCTGCATATATAAACAAAATAACTGAACTGATTCTTACTATATGTACTTTACACACTGACATTTAGAGCAGCTATATCCCTCCTTCTGTTGAACTGTTTTTTTTTAAGGCACAGGCCTGTGACAGTGTCAGAAAATTACAATGAAATCTGGGACACATGATGAGACATTTGCCTTCAGAGTGCACTTTGCTCCATTGTCATTTCAATTTTTTTTTTCAAATTCCAAATGACCTTTAGAGTCCTATATTCCCCAAAAAGCTCTGCCTCCCACCAGTGTTGGACTATTTGCAGTGAAAGGAGAAACACACATAACTCATATTGTCTTATTAATATTAACTGGCACTTTGTTTTCTTTTATTTTACTTATTCATATCAAATAAATTGGTAATGAACAACAGACTTTTATTTACGGTTTTCACTCTTCACTTTCCATTACGTTTTCTTTATTTGTTGAAAACATCAGAAGTTTGCTTCTGCAGAGACCACAGAATAAATATGTAGTGCAGTATATAAACACTTCTTTATGCAGACATGAGTGAAGAATATTCATGCAAACACTCCTCCTGACCTGATATTTAAAGGTGTAATATGTAGAATTTTTTACACTTAAAGTCTTTCTATTTGATTTTTCACACTTAAATATAATAGAAATCAAGTATCTCCTCTGAAAATAACTCTGTGAGTCATGACTGTCTACAATGGGTGTAACACCCGAGTCCCACTGTCTGTGATGTTTTCAGAGTTTTCAGAGTCCTATCTTCACTTTGTTTACATCGTCGGGACGGCCGGCTGACTCCTCCCCTCGTGTATAAAAGTTGTTTAATTGAGGGACTAGAGAAAAGAAGAATAACATACTGTACTCACTGCTTAACTGTGTTTCTAGATCACGCTCATTTCAGGTAAATTTACATGCAGTGTGAAGATACCAGCATAATAAAGATCGCTAGCATTAGCATGCTAACACAACAATGCAGCGCGAGTTGTTTTGGTTTAATGCTGGTGCTCAAGGGCGACATCTGCTGGATCAAAAAATCGCATATAAAGCTTTTAAAGGAAGAATATGCAACGTTTTGATCCACTGCAATCCTTGCAGTAGCTTTAAGAAGGTATGTTGGAGTGCAGTTTGTGTTAATGGTTCCTTCTGACCACTTCAAATCTCACTCAACAGGAGTAAATAATAACAGAGGACTGTAGCGTTAATGGTCGACTGTGAACATGAACATAGTGATGGTGCACAGATGAGTAACTGAGGGATGCACATGAAGCCAGGATACAAATGAGTCGAGACCTGAGGCCTGATCTCGTGCAGGAGGAAGACATCTTAATCCTAAGTGGGTCTGAAGTGTGAAACAGTGACACCTTTCATCCTCCTGCCAACATGTCATAAGCTGTGAGGGATCACGGAGATGGTCTCAGCAGGCTGCCAACATGTATTTAAGATTACCTTTAAAGTCCGTGGCAGGCCCCATCTCAAGACAGCTAATTAATATCTTCATTAGCATGCACACATGACTGTGAACATGCAAAGACGGAGGATGGGGGGGGGGGGGGTGACACGTTCCATTTAAGACCTTTTGATGTATCGTCCTGTTTCATTCTGAAAGCTGGAAGGTGAAATTGGACCGCACAGGAGAAACCCCCTGATGAGCATATATACATTAGTGCTCTACCATAGTGATTAAGCATCTTATCTTTAAGCTAATGGAAAGTTATGAGAGCTTCCTTAATCAGTGTGTGTGACTCACTAAGACAGTGTTTCAAGTTTAAGACGACGAGGAGAAGAAGAGCCTCAAAGCCCGTTGGCTGGATTCATGATGAGTTTACAATCATCCCCTGATTATTCATTCATAAATCCCAGCCAGTTTTCAACGGCTAATCATCAAATGCCCTTTACTATGTCACAGCACTCTCGTCCTATATAGATGCTCACTATAGAGTCTTCATAATCCCTTTGGACTTTTCTACAAAGTCCATTGTAAGACCAGCAGAAAGGTTCTGATATGGTAGAAACAGTTTGTTGAAACTTAAAGTTAATGTTGGCCGTTCACTTGAACCCCCTACACCGGTGTTTTCCCTTGACTTGACTTAAGTAGCCAGACTCCTTCACTCTAAACCGGTAGACAGGAAAAACTCTTCTGCATGTGGAGCACGTGTGAAGAGGTAACCAAAGATGCAAGGTCAGAAAAAAAGTGCAGATATGTGACTTGATGATTCTCCTTAAATTGGCCAATTAAAAGTCTTTGATTAATATTCCAAGCAGGGTGTCATTTCAATGCTCACTGAAGGTTTTTTATGTACTTTTTGTCTTCTGCTTTTAAGATTCTAGTAATGGCCTAAATTTCTGGTGTCTTGAGGCCCCGGGTGTCACTCTGCCTGTCCCGTTCGAGCCGAGCTGCAAGTGTCATTACCTCTATTACCTTCTATTTGGATCAGGTGTAATTATCCTCTGTTGGACCAGGTGTGACTTCTCCCTTTGGACATACTTGAGGCATTACGAGCGAATAAAAATGCAATTCATTAGGATGTGTGAAACAGTTCCTCACGCATCACTTGCATGAGCTAGAACAGTGGTTCTCAACTGGTGGGTCAAGACCCAAAAATGGTTGTTTTCAGTGGGTCGTGAATGTGTGCCTGGAAGAAAAAAAGCCCTTTTAGAACATATTTATTTTGTACCGTCTGACTTTAGAGCCGCACAATTTTTCATGAAATAAATCTGATTGGTAAAGAAAAGGAGTTGGTGTTGGGGTCCTGAGGCGTGACCATAGAGGAACCAACTGTCCCTGAACACATCTTAGGTTCAGAAATCTGTAGCCAGTCTGGAACAACAACAGGAAGGCTGAGGTGCATTAGTGTGATCCCCCTCTCCCTCCTCCCCATGATGATTATTTGTAGGGCCCATGGTTGCAATTTTCTTCTGATTATCCCAGGTGTATTTTCCGGTGTTGATTTTTTGTTAACAGCACCAGTGATGGTCCGAACAGATTTGTGTGTATGCACCGTTGAAAGCCGGGCTCATTTTTTGTCATTTTCTGCTCCATTTATGGTCCAGTTCCATTTTGCAGAAATGTCACCCTGGAGGGGGAAAAAAAGCCGAAGCATCACACTGCTGAGCTCTAATTCCTGCTGTTGGAAAAGCATTAGGTATAAACTAAGCAAATTCAGCAGTGGCAGTATTGATATTAGGAGACAACCAAAAAAAACAAAAAGAGAAAGCAGTGGTGTGTCGTTTCAGAGCATTACAGAATGTGTTTTACTAAATCAGTGCTGAAAAAAAAAAATATTTTGTTGTTGCATGGAAGGCCATTCATAATTTAGGTTGGAGTTGGTCAGGGTCTGTGATAGGCAAGGAAATGGACTAATGAATATTATAATGGTCACGTTGGCAGCCATTACAAGATGGAGTTGCACCCTCCATAGCTCGAATTGTTCCTCAAAAGGAGTCAACATTTCAGTTTTTAAATCTGTGCTTTATTGGAGCATACAGATATAATTAGACAACACTGAATCTACAGAAATCGAGGTTTACATATAACTTAAATGTGATGAGAACCTTCTCAAACTGGTATCTGCAAAGTCTTTCTTCAAACTTTGACATATCAGATGGCATTTTAAATTCAAGCCTTTGCTCCGACTCTTCACTGACATGGAGTAATGCTATTTTCGGATCGTGCTTTTTCCATGACAGCACACATTTCAGGAAGTCATCGAATGCAGATACATGCGTGATGTCAGCTGGAAGGTGTTCATCATTTTTTTTTTTTTGCTTCCTTCCCTTTTTCTTGTCACATAGGCCTCTCAAAAGTCAGCTCTTGCTCTGTCTGTCTCAGTCACACACACACACACACACACACACACACCCCCCCCCCCCCCCCCCACCCAATCAAACCCCGTTAAAATAAAGACGCAACCTGGCAAGTGGCAATTCAGCAGCCTGGCAAAGGACATGAATCACGAGAGGTTTCCAAGAAAGCCCTGAGCTGTCAGACAATGGAGGCTGTCGGGCTGCTGAGATCTGTCTTCTTATTCAATTAAGGCATCTGGGAAATATTAAACCCTGTAGGAACAGGGTCAGATAGCACTGCTGCAGTCAAACTTTCTTCTGTTCATGATTTTTTTTTTTACTGTGTTCATGTTGTCATTGCTGTCACTGCAGCCTGTTTCACAAAAAACATATTTCCATTATAAACTCCTTCTGTCTAGCTTTTTAACTTTCTTATGAAGGGAAATAAAAAATGAAAGGATTCACAATATTTTGTTGTGCTACAAATTAAATGATTAGACTTATTTTGTTTGATATTGATGTACAATTATATTTATTTCTAAAAGAAAAACGTGTTGCACTGACAGCCTTTGCATAGCTTTCAATGATTGTCTGTAGATTAGTCTTTTTTTTTTTTAAGTGTTAAGATATAATATAGAGAAAATATATAACTCTGCATCATTACACTAAAGAAACCTACAGAAACGCAAATATAATAAAAATACAGATCCAAAAAAGTCAGAGTGGGGAATTATGAGAGGTGAAGGAGCCACAGGTTGGATTCAAACCTGGTTCACTTGCTTGGAGGACTGCACCACTGTACATAGGGCGGGCGCACGAACCACCAGTGCCCCTTGTTTTATTTTAAAATTAAATCATTTTAACCAGCCCTTATGTGTTCACTAGCCTAACCCCTTAAAACACAAATGCACTATCTCTAATGCACTCCCCCTATGGGTGAGGAGGGGTTTCACACCCACTTCCCAGCTGTGTCGTTGGTATTTTTTGGTGTCTTGGTTGTATTATTTGTCTAGCGATATTTGCACCTTGTTTTTGTCCTGTCAGCCTTACCTTACCTTTACATCCTCACTTTGAAACAAGTTGCATCATCTCCGTACGCCTCTCTTCCTCAGCTGCCCGACGTCAAACAAGGGAATCTTCATCAAGGTTGCGCCCTCTGCTGGTTGAAAAGAATATTGCAATATATTTTTTGTCTAATCAATTTGATTGTATCCCTTAAAAGGACAACACACAAAGTTTATGCGAAACAAAAAATGATAAATTTTGAGTAAAATAAGTTGTAACGAGTATACAGTTGCTCTAGCTCTGTTTATCTGTGGTGTTGTGTTGAATGCAATATTTTACCCTGAGGTTCCGCATTAGAGCAGCGTGTCCAATGAGGAAATAAATGGAGGCAGCTTGAAGCCCGACACACACCTGTTCC
Organism: Labrus bergylta; assembly: GCF_963930695.1. Taxonomy (NCBI): domain Eukaryota; kingdom Metazoa; phylum Chordata; class Actinopteri; order Labriformes; family Labridae; genus Labrus; species Labrus bergylta. The sequence continues at coordinate 4,221,634 of NC_089208.1, read as the reverse complement.
CAGCTGTAAGCACACATGAGCATTTGTTTGCCTGTCACCCACAATGAATCTCAAAGCTGTTATTCCAGCAGTGTCACACTCCTGATAGGATGCGATTCTCACATTTTCTTTTAGAGGTTGACATGTGACCCCGTCAAGCAGCAAACATCTTTACTCCTCCGCTCTTCTTTGACTTTGGGGGTCTTTGTTCTTCTTGCTGTTTTTTTTTTTGTTGTTTTTTCCCACTCGTCTTTGCTTGCTCTGTGTGTGACTCTGTGAAGTGAACTCTCGTGGTGATGCATTATACGGGGAAATTTACAAATGTGAAAGCACAGAGAGAAGCAGAATGCATTATGTCGTCAGTGAAGAAAAGGTACGAGTGCTTTGTTTAAAGAGCTTCACTCTGGCAGTCTCTCACACGTCCTTCTTGTTAATGGTTAATGGTCTCACTATCAGGCTGTCGGGTCTCACTCAAGGTAACTGACTCAGTGAACAAACATACTGTTCTGTCATTTTGTATGTTGAACTGTGGGACAAAGTCACACTAACCTTTTTAGATAGAGGAAATTGGTAAATTCATAGATTTCCTTATTTTTTCAAAACTACCAGCAGAGCCTGTAACAGAAACTCTGTAACACTTTATATTAAAGTGCTTGTAATAAACATTAATAACAGATAATAAGTCACTTAGAAGACCTTATTAGATTCTTATTAACACAAATAAGACTATATAAGTGTTAATATAGGCATAATTAATACATTTATTATGTCTTATAAGACATTTATAGGCTCTTATTAGAAACTTGTTAACACTTTATATACATCATAAATATTAATAAGATGTTTATTAACATTAATAAGAATGTTAATTAAACTATTTATAATTGGCCTTATTAACTATAATCTAATAAGGTCTTCTACGTGACTTATTACCTGTTATTAATGCTTATTACAAGCACTTTAATATAAAGTGTTACCCAGAAACTCTTCTTGTTTGTTAGCATCCACATTTCATAAAGGTTCTTCTTAGTCAAGCAGACAAATTTACATTGTTGTAAGACTTCAGTTTACTAACCAATGAGAGCGCACCAATTCACAAGAAATGCTATCTCATGACACTTTACAAAAAGAGCAGGTCTAGATTGTACTTTTTTTATATACCTCTCCAACATGTCTACTCCTTTTTAACCACCATGGAGTGGAGAAGGAATAAATATGGACAGAAATTTGCTGTGGCCCTGGGAATCCAGAATATAATGTCATATCTCCGCTGACAACCGAGAATGTCCCTGGTGAGTATGCTATAGCTAGCTCGGGTATTTAGAGAATCACAGTAATTTCTGTCCACCTTTAGTTCTTTTCTTTGTATTGGGTACAAAAGGGAGGACATGTCAAAGAGCCAATGCGTGCATTCTCCACAGCTCTAGTGGTTTCTCTTCCTATTTCATAGAACACGTTCCTTGGGCTCCCGGTCATGTTCACTAGTTTGCAGCTTCCTGTATGGTGATGGGGAGACCGCTCCGGTTGGTAGCTGACTATAGTCAAGTCATTTGCCTGTGAACGAATATGTTTACTCACCAAATAGCAGCCACGTGCTAACGCTTTTTGCAGTCCCAAAGTCAGGTGACAAATTTAAAGTCAAGAACCTTTCTTTTAAAAATCAAACTGTTTGTTATTGCTTGACTCTGACAGCTTCTTATTGACGAGTTTGGATCGAGGATTTGATGCAATTCTTTCATGACATGGAGTTTTTTCAGCTTTCTCATTTACAAGTTGGAGGAAAATCACCTTGTAGTGAATCAAACTTCAGTCACAGTGAAGGGTGTGAAGTTGTAATAAGCTGGCTTATTGGTGTAGACAGGTGTACTGATTAAAATGGACAAGTGTCTGTTGGGTCAGACCTACATGAGACGGATGAGTCAGACACACATCCAGTAAAGAGTAAACAGCCTGTGGGTCCTTTGTCAGACTTTTCTGTTGGGGCCTTAAGATGATGTGAGTCATCCCAGCCCCCCAGGTGACTCAGCAGTCTGTATGACAAATAGTAACTCTGTATTCTCCTGCATCTCTTTTTCATGAAGAGAAAAAAACAACATAGTTATCTGAACAGTCAGTCTGATGAGCACTACCTTAATACTTCTGTGAAGGGCTTAGTGTTTGTTCCTGACAAACCACAAAGTCAGGTTCACAGCGTACACACACTTAGTAATACTTGAGAATGTTGTGTACGTGTTGTCCTGTCTTTAAAATAACCTCAGCTTTGAACGCATCTCGAGACGACCCCCAGCGTGATGTATGTGTTTGTCCTACCTCATTTCATTAAGATGTAAAACTGTGTGATACAAATAATCCATCACTGTAATCCATCTTCTTTCAACGTTTGTTTGTAGTTGTGTGGTAATCAAGCGGCAACCTCTGAGGTAACAAACATGAAGTCGATGCAGAAGTAAAAAAAAAAACCTGCAGTTCCTCGAGTGTCCACTTGAGACTGGGTACAAAAAAAAAACGACTTTGAAATCCACTTCAGAAAGCTATAAGGTGAAGTCACTGAGACTTTTATGCAATCTATGCGGGTAAAGCAGTTGTGAGGGCTTTTAAAACATAGTGTGGTGAATTCAAGTGCTTGTGTGAATGTAGGAAAAGCCAGTTCCCTTGTGTATTTAAAGGCAGAGTGAAAGCCCTTCTTTCCAGATCTTTGGTGTGTCCTTCTTTCTGAATACAAACAGTGACAGTTCATTAGTCTTCTTTAATATCTCAGTCGCTGAACCGTCCTTCAATGTCTCCTATAGTTCCAAAGACATCCACATTTCCTGAAGTCGTCATTACGTGTCCTTAGGAGAGCTGCAGGACACGATAATCAAACTGCTGTGTTTTCAGGCAGATTTGAAGAGGATCGAGACTTCACGTGTTTGATGTTGGAGACTCAGTGTTTGGAGGACAGAAATCATATGGGAGATGATTAGTTTTCATTTTTCACTGACTGCTTCAAATTGATATAATTAGACACATAATGGTTTGGTAAACAGTTGTTGGATGTTTTGAAGGACTTTCAGATAATTAACGGACTGAAAAAAACAAACATTTTGTGTACAATGGAGAATGAATGAAGTCATATATTATCAACTCAAACAGTAGGGATGGAGGTTTCCTACTGCCATTGCAAAATTTGAAGATTTTGAGGCAGTGGTGTGGTTTTAAAGTTCACTGGTATGGGGCCCCAAGCAGTTGCCAATCAGCACCTCTGCCCCCCCTCCCCAAGGATCTGTTTTTTTAGAAATCATCTTTATCATGAACTTACATTTTGTGAAAAGAGCTCAGTCCCCTAAAATAAGAGCCACTTGTATCTCATTTTCTCACCTCCAGTTTACCATGCGGTCTCATTGTAGTCACATTTTATTTTTTTGAGATTAGGGAATTGGATTAACACACTTTCAAACAATATTTTTCTCAATCAAGTGGACCTGTAATGTCCCTACCCTGGTAGCAACATATGTGACATGACATATAGAAGAGAAGAGAAATAATAGTTTCCTCAAGTCCCCTTCTTTTCTTTATGTTTGGTCAAGCCTGCATGTGGTGTTAACATGCTGCAAAGAAGAGTGTGTCTCCCTCATATGTACCAGCTGAGCTGCTCTATACCAACCCTCTCAAACATTCACTCTAATTAGCTCCCTGTGATTTTTTTTTTGCTTTGTGATTCCTCGTCTGGTCAATATTGCAGCTGCAAATGCATTATTTAATATCTTCTCTCCCTGTTCTCTCTGTCTCCTCTCCTTTAGGTGAGTGTCAGTCAACAACGTGTGGATTATTCCAGTCAGCTGTGAACTCGCGCTGTGCCCCCTCTGCATTGCCTTTTTCCTCCTTGCTCATCGTTGTATGATTCTGCCATCAGGTTTGAAAAGAGTGCCCCCTCTTCCACTGTGATTCGCTGTGATTTTGATCAAAGACGGGGGGGGAGCAGGGTACCAAGAGAAAAGAGGCTCATGCCGTGGAGTATCAGGGCTGCGTGTCCTCGGCAGCCCTGGTTTGCTGTTGGTTTGAGCCATATGGAGATAAAAGTAAATGTCACTGGTGACTGAAGGCGTCAGATGTTCTGTGTTCGTTGTCTCGGCTTGACTCAGCTCGCCTCCTGGGAGCTGAGCGGCTACTGTATTTAGGAAACCTTTATTTGTCTTTTTTTGGGGGGGGGGTACTTGTTATTCATCCTTGTACTCCCCAGCCTCGAGTGTTTACTGCAGAATGTGGCCTGATTACTGATTGCCGCTGACTGGAAATGGAAAGTAATCACTTGCTGAGTATTCTCTTCTTATAGCAAATCCTCACGTCCTTTCCCCGGGATATTTTAGGGGATCATGTTTTGTTGGTTTTATGCAGCCGTGTGGAGTGTGTTTGCAAGACAATCTCTGACCTTCTTCAAACTCTTACAATAAACATTGATGCATTCTGTGTAAATGGGATTGAGACTGACTAGGTGTTTGTTTACGCAACATTTACGTTAAGCTAACATATTTTATCGATAAGATGTAATGTTTACCGGTCTCATCCTTCATGAGCCCAGCTTAACATGACTGAGTTATAAAGAGTTTGGGCTTTTTATAGAATGAGTCCAATAGTCTCTGCAAGACTCTGCTGTGTAGCCTTATTTAAGTAACTTAGGCTGATTATATTTGATTCATCTTTTCACTTCTTGTATGACTGTCCAATTAGGAATTCTTGTAGAGCTGAGATAATGTATTATTAATGTATTGTCCTGATGTGTCCTTGTTGTCGAACACATGGTTTTTATGACTTGTGCTACACTAGGGCTGGGTATCTTTGGGTGTCTTACCGTCTGATTCCAATTCTAGGAGTCACGATTTAGATTCAGAATCTATTTTCGATTCAAAACGATTCATGATTCAAAGTCTATTTTTGAATTAGTACATCAGAATCAGAATCAGGGTTTATTGCCAAGTACATTTACATATACAGTGGGTACGGAGAGTATTCAGACCCCTTTACATTTTTCACTCTTTGTTTCATTGCAGCCATTTGCTAAAATCAAAAAAAGTTCATTTTATTTCTCATTAATGTACACTCAGCAACCCATCTTGACAGAAAAAAAACAAAAATGTAGAAATTTTTGCAAATTTATTAAAAAAGAAAAACTGAAATATCACATGGTCATAAGTATTCAGACCCTTTGCTGTGACACTCATATTTAACTCACATGCTGTCCATTTCTTCGGATCCTCCTTGAGATGGTTCTGCTCCTTCATTGGAGTCCAGCTGTGTTTAATTAAACTGATTGGACTTGATTAGGAAAGGCACACACCTGTCTATATAAGACCTTACAGCTCACAGTGCATGTCAGAGCAAATGAGAATCATGAGGTCGAAGGAACTGCCCAAGGAGCTCAGAGACAGAATTGTGGCAAGGCACAGATCTGGCCAAGGTTACAAAAGAATTTCTGCAGCACTCAAGCTTCCTAAGAGCACAGTGGCCTCCATAATCCTTAAATGGAAGACGTTTGGGACGACCAGAACTCTTCCTAGACCTGGCCGTCCAGCCAAACTGAGCAATCGTGGGAGAAGAGCCTTGGTGAGAGAGGTAAAGAAGAACCCAAAGATCACTGTGGCTGAGCTCCAGAGATGCAGGAGGGAGATGGGAGAAAGTTCCACAAAGTCAACTATCACTGCAGCCCTCCACCAGTCGGGGCTTTATGGCAGAGTGGCCCGACGGAAGCCTCTCCTCAGTGCAAGACATATGAAAGCCCGCATAGAGTTTGCCAAAAAATATATGAAGGACTCCCAGACTATGACAAAGAAGATTCTCTGGTCTGATGAGACCAAGATTGAACTTTTTGGCTTTAATTCTAAGCGGTATGTGTGGAGAAAACCAGGCACTGCTCATCACCTGCCCAATACAATCCCAACAATGAAACATGGTGGTGGCAGCATCATGCTATGGGGGTGTTTTTCAGCTGCAGGGACAGGACGACTGGTTGCAATGGAAGGAAAGATGAATGCGGCCAAGTACAGAGATATCCTGGAAGAAAACCTCTTCCAGAGTGCTCAGGACCTCAGACTGGGCCGAAGGTTCACCTTCCAACAAGACAATGACCCTAAGCACACAGCTAAAATAACAAAGGAGTGGCTTCAGAACAACTCTGTGACCATTCTTGACTGGCCCAGCCAGAGCCCTGACCTAAACCCAATTGAGCATCTCTGGAGAGACCTGAAAATGGCTGTCCACCAACGTTCATCATCCAACCTGACAGAACTGGAGAGAATCTGCAAGGAAGAATGGCAGAGGATCCCCAAATCCAGGTGTGAAAAACTTGTTGCATCATTCCCAAGAAGACTCATGGCTGTACTAGCTCAACAGGGTGCTTCTACTCAATACTGAGCAAAGGGTCTGAATACTTATGACCATGTGATATTTCAGTTTTTCTTTGTTAATAAATTTGCAAAAATTTCTACATTTCTGTTTTTTTTCTGTCAAGATGGGGTGCTGAGTGTACATTAATGAGAAATAAAATGAACTTTTTTGATTTTAGCAAATGGCTGCAATGAAACAAAGAGTGAAAAATGTAAAGGGGTCTGAATACTTTCCGTACCCACTGTACAAGGAATGTGACTTGGTGTATTGGTGCTAAACAATTAACAATTACAGGATCTACTCTAGTCGTCTGTGAGACTGGCTGAATTTCTTGCTGAGTCACTGAGCTAAAGAGCTAGCCTTAGCACTTAGCAGGGAGTGACTGATTAGCCAAAAAAACAAAATTGGATGTTATGAATCTGTTTAAAATCTCAGAAGGTAAGAATCTTGATTTCTACAGAAATCCCTCCTCTATGATTCAGTTCCTAAACAAGAGAAATGATGCACACATACAGTATACAGAACTATGTGTGCTGGTAAATAGCAAGAGCTCCATTTTTCCTCTCCGTTCATACAGTCCATGTTTTATACCACAGCCCCCCCCCCCACCTCCCTGTTTAATACATGATGTTTGATTACATGTTGGAACACCTTGCTACATAAATTAGTTAATTAATGAGGAAAAATTGCAGGACATTAGCAGCTTAACTGCTTCTTGTCAGAAGTGTTCACTGATTAAATTAACATTTGATGATTTAGAGGATAAATTAAGACCAAAGCGGTAAACTAAGAGTACACAGAGCCGAACCCTGAGCTTGATGTATCACTCAGACACGAGCAGTACTTTCATAATGATGCCATGATTACAACTTAAGTCAGTTTTTTGCATTTCAACGAGTTCATCCAACAGACACATATCTGAAAAATCTGGGATTATCTATTCTAACCAGAGGATAAACCCTGATGATGATGTGAACTCCTCAATCAGCCCTAGACAAAACATTTCTACTACTGCTCTTAAAGTGACAAAAACCATTATATAGTTTATTTCCTTTGATGCTTTCATATCATGGAGCCTCCAGGAGCCACCAAAGAACTTCAGACTATAGTCTATTTGCTCTTTAATGTCGTCATTTGCCGACAGCAGACAGATTTTAGTAAAGCAAGCATTTCTAAGACGCCTCTGTGAAAAAAAACATAGTAGGATTTTCAGATGCAATTCTGTGGCAATAAAATGTAATAGATTGGTTTAAAATGTGTTTTTACTTGGCTCTGGTAGTTCTCTCCAAGCAATACTGTAGATTCATGCACACACACACGCACACACACACACACACACACACACACGCACTCCAGTGGTCATTAAAATCTCACGTCACCAGGGGCATATCCCTGGCAGCACCTGCCAAAGCCATTATCTGCCACCCTGTCCTAGACCGACGCTTTGGCATACATCTGAGCAATTAGGCCAGATTATTGGCAACCTTGCTTGGCCTTGCCCCATTATCAAGACCACTAATTACGCGCAGTGTTCAGTGCTTTCTCTCCCTTACGCTCACAATGGTAGAGGCAGAGTGGGAAGGGATAAAAAAAACGGAGGTAAAAAATGGACAAAAAGTGGATGACAGAACATGTGGGGGTTTCATTAGCGCCAAGCTTCAAGAGGGGCTCGGTGACACCTTTCATTTGAGACACCCATACGTTGTCTGGTGTTGCGAGTGTGTGGTGGGGTTCTCATGGGAAAGGTTGCGTCGAAAGAAGCGGCGGCGTCGGCAGAGGTGATTGAAGTCTTTTTTTGAAGCGTAATGATAGCTGACGACTCGTGATGGCGAGGTGCTGGCTTGTCTGTTGGTTTTCGGCAGAGTGGAAAATCAAGCCTGCTGGGCAATTGCAGCTTTAATGGAGAGTGGCAAACAAACAGGGCACATATGGACACAGTCGTACACACTCAGATGGACCCCATAACCGCCCCATGTGCACACATGGAGACACACATGTGGACAATATAGAAGAGTCCCTGACAGCAGCCATTTTGGCCCACAGTGTATCTGTAGCTGCACTTGATACAGTCAGTTTTTATAGAGTTTATTTGTTGGCATTAGCAAGTGATTAAAAAGAAAAAACCTTCTGACTAAAGAACTTAACTTTAATGGAGCTCATTGATTTTTGATTGACAGAACCCTAAAGTCCCTAAACTTCCTCTTGGCTCCTCGTCAGTGTTTTGAAATTATAGCTATGGCATCTGAGTACGCTTATTAGCTCTGGAATAAAATCTGGGGATTTATCTTTATTGAAAAGCTGTATTCTGAAGGATGAGATTTAATCAGAATATTGGCTTGATTATTTACTCGTGTTCTGTTTATCTCTTAATACTCCCAGAGCCGTTGTCCTTTCCTTCTGGCCAAAACACACACACACACACACACACACACACACACATAAACACAGGTTTGTTTTTTATCCCCTCCATACATCTGTGTGGTCCTGCTGTGAAAAAAAAAGCTAAGCTCAGTAAAGGTCTTGGCGATGTTGAGCTGTAAGGAAAGCTTCATGCTAAGAGTGTGGTCAGCAGAGACATCGCCTCAGACCGCCGCTCAGGCTGACATTACCACCACTAAAGGTCAGATATCAGGGATAAGTTTTTCTTAGCCGCTCAGGGGATGAACTACATCCACATGTCTGTCATTTCCTGGATATTTGGTACTCTGAGCTACTTTAGGGAGAGTTTTTTTTTTTTTTAAGAGCATAAACAAATCAGCAGCTGGTCGACTCTTTCTTTCTCCCAAGTCGTCAATACAAGAGCTTCGTAAGTGACTCCATTGAATGAATTTAAAGCAAACTGGGACCTTTTCATGAAGTGAACCATGTTTTACTGATCACCACTTGTCTGAAAACTTTAGTCGAAAAAGCTTGATCAAATCTACCTTATGCCTAATTTTGGAATCTTATCCAGACATTGTGTTTTAGGTATAAATGTTTCACTTGACTGCTGCCTTTACATGCCCAACTGGAGCTTCAGTGATACCTAGTCTTTAATAATTTGAGTGTCTCAAAAAGTGCAGAGTCCCTCTGAGATTTTAAGAGAAAGCTAAAGACCCAGCTCTTTCATGAACACCTACTAACTTAATGATGATGGTCTCCATATTATTGATGATGATGATGGTAATGACGATGGTTTTTGTTTGATAACGACGACTTATAAGATGGTTTCTATACTGATTAGAGCTCTCAAGAACTGCCCTCAATGTTGTGCTTTGCCTCACTTCCTGTCAGCACCTGTGTGTCCAATCAGACTCAAAGCTGATCGTTTGCTCTTACTCACATTGTTCCCTTTTTTTCTAGATCCTTGCTTGTGTTGTTCTTACTCTCTGATGTACGTCGCTTTGGATAAAAGCGTCTGCTAAGTGAATTGTAGAATTGTAGAATAATTGGAAGATTTGTGTCACAGACCAATCATCCATACTCAGAGTCGGGAAGTGAGAACTTGTTGGATTTATATAACTTCTCATTAAGGGACAATTTTCCTTCCTCAACACCAATCGTCTTATTTCCTTGAATACCAGCGTCTCTTTCTACCCTTCCTGTCCTCTGTCCATGAAGTCTGGAACTTCCTCTGCAGCAGACCGAGCACAGCGTGAAGCCCGGACAGAATGGAAATGAAGGCTTATTAATTCTCCCTGGTGGCTGAAGGACCAGTAGTCCTGGCCGTGTCAGACGACTTTGGAAAGCAGAGTGAAGAGAAAGCCCAGCACTTGTCTAAGGATGATTTCATAGGCACGTTTGGAGAGGTTTTATTTGAACTCTGGAGGGGTTTATTCCTTTAATTTGTTTCATTTGGGCAGGATAGAGCAGTGTCGTTTGAAACAAATAAACCACACACAGAGACTGCTGGAAACACACAGCTCAGTTTTTTTCCTCCAAGCCAACTGTGGCTCGGTTTATTAGAAAGGAGAATGTAATCGGTTCAGCAACAGGAAACATCCCCCAAAACACATGCTTTTATTGGTATAAGGGGATGGAGTCAGAGGAGACCAAAATAAAACCAGTGCAGCAAAGCAAATTTTTCCACTCAGCCGTAGACTCAAGACAATAAACTGTGTGTGGGATTGAAGCCATGGTGATGTTTAGACGAGGAAAAACAGAGGAGGCAAGGAGTTAAAGGAGTGAAATGGTCTCATGGAGGTGTAAAATTGTGTATCAGAGTTGTGATCTGGCCCATGAATGAATGGATGGTGCTGTTGTTTTTACCTGCATGTGGCTGCAAATGTGCAGTTATAATGGAAGCAGAGGTCTGAGCAGACTCTATAGGCGCCACCAAAACGTAAAACAATCTGTTGTCAGTTATGAATAGTTGCATAAATTATTACATAAATACAAAAAGTGCATGCTGACAGCCCTGGCAGGAGCTCTAGAAACTCCAGTTAGCTCTGTAGCACGCCTGTGATTAAGCTGTCTATGGACTCATGTTTTTGGTGACATGGCATATGTTGTCTTTGTCATCAGGCGGAGATGACATGTTACTGAAATCCGCTAACAGCTTAATCACTGTTTTCATAATCTCGCTTCTTGCTAATGGTTACATCATTGTGCTCGTGTTTGCTTCATTGGTGCATGCAAACAGCAATTCAGTTGGATCAATGGCGTCATGTTTTGCAGCTTGTTGCACCGTTGTTTAGGCTCGCCATACCAAAAAAAATCGCATGTGACCGCATTGATGTGCTTTTTTGTATCTCGGTCACGCGCCTTCATTTGCTTTCTTCTGACAATAAAAAGCGCCGCTGATGAAGGGCCTCTCTTGATTCAGGCTGAAACACTTGAGACACATGAGAAAAAAAAGTTTGAAAGTTCAAAAAAACGCAGAGACTTTCATCTTCAATGAGAGCCATGTGTCAAATTGGGAGCTCCCCCGCTGTGGTTTTGAACCTTTGTCCGTTGGAAGAGATCGAAAAATGCCCAGGCTGGCCATATCTAACACTTGGTTTGCATCTGCCATTCCCTTTAAAAAAAAAAAAAAAACGACCACATGGTGCGGCGACAAAAAGGCATTTTAATAGGCCTCAGATGAATTATCTATAACTATGACTGAATAAATCTTTAATCGCTGTAATGAACTTTAGAGTATGGATTCAAAAAGCCATTTAGCTGATAAATGACCCATGGAGGGCTCTGATACCAGGATAAATCAAAAGAGGCCGGGGTCTTCACTTATTTTTTTTTTTTCCATTGCACCAGAGAGAAGCTGATTTGAATAATTGGCTTTAGAGTACAGCCGCTTAGAAAACGTCTGCTGATAAGCAAGAAGAACAAGCTTGTCGTATTTGCATCACAAAAAAAAAAGAAAAAACAGAATCAATTTCTCCTCCTTTGCAGAATTAAGAACTACAGCAGAGACACATTAGCATATTATGGGGAACAGGTCTGTCTTTGACTTACTATCTTGAGCCCGGGCTACCAAAATCCTCCTTTTGAGCCCCGCATGAATACTAAATATGACTCGGCAGTGACCCTCCTCCTGTAACAGGCTCAGTTGATGAGTATTCTGCTTAGTTTCCAAAGTGACAGCTGAAGGTCGAGCACTTCTATTTTTCATTTTTTATATATTTTTTCTGGTTGGTCTGACTCCTGCCAGCATGTCATGCTCAAAACCTCCAGACAATAATTCAAGGCATTCATCACAAAGCCTTTAAGGTAAACAGGCAAAGATGAAGCACTCTTATTTCTGTGTGTGTCAGCACTTTGTCCATGTGTGTGTGCATGTGTGTGCCATGTCTTGATTTGCTCCTTTATTTCAAGGAGGGGTGTGAGATTGCCTTTTTTCTTTACCTCTACATATTATATTTGTCATGTTGATTTATAGGTTTAAAAGGTGGATATATATCTACAGTGCAGGTAGGTGCAGCTGCTATGGGAACATAGCTCTCACCAGCTGAATTAGCCGTTGTGATCTTGATTTTTTTTGCAGCCCTGCAATATGCCAGCCAATGAGCCACAAAATGGGAGCAGGAGTACACGAGTATTAGAACCAGTGGGGCCAATGTTGGCCGCCGCACACCATCAGCTGTACCTGCCTTTTGTTGTACAGTACATGTGCTCCATTCACAAGAAGAACAACCCAGCGCACAAGCAGAATGTCAGTCACATAATCCTGCTGTAATTGTCCGACACCGCTGAGCTGTGTGCGGTGGCCTATTTACCTGAAATATCCTGATTGTTGATGTGATAGACTCTGAATATGTGTGAACATCTTTGCAGCTGTAAACAAACATCAAAGTAAAGAAATATGAAACGGCTCTCTACGAGCCAACATACTCGGGCCCTGGCTCTGAAACACTATACATCACTATCAATTATGTTTTTTTTTTTTATGAAGATGAATTGCTTTCATGGTTTTTCTCCACAGAAGCTGCTCTTTTATGTAGAAGTCTGAAGCAGTGATGGCGCAGACGATGAACCGACCCCATTTGAGCTTTTGCTCTGCGGAGCATTAGTTTAAGATGAGATCACAGGGCTTCTCACAGTTAGGCTTTTTTTTCAGGCAAGGCAGAAGCTCTTTGGAGTTCCACCATCTAGTCTGCATATATAAAAAAAAAAATTAATCGCCAAGGCCCTAGAATGAAAAAAACAAGGACGTAGTTGCAGTGATGTCACTCATTGATTTCTGAAACGGTGTTATGAAGCCCATCGATCGCTGGCACATTATTGAAAATGCTAACTGAAGCCATTTTTTAAATAAATACTCATGAAAATGTCTTGAAATTTTAAGACAGGCTGCCACGGAAATCTCCCTGATATGCTTGTTCATACATGTACCTCACAGCAGGAGGCTTCCCTGAATGGAGGGTGGGTGGGGGTGGGGGGGGGGTGTCTCAATTTTTGCCTTTCCAAATACTGTATCAGTGCTTAGTGTAGCTCGACATATTCACAGTTTTAACATAACAGGCTAAACAGACAATGTAAAGAATCTGTTTTCATTGCTCATAGTCATGCGCAGGTTATGAACAGCCAGCCTCAAGTGGACACTCAAGGAACTGCAGCTCTGCCAATGCCGAGCGGGTTGGATGGACAAAACGTTCACAAACAGCCCACGGAGTCCCGCTAAATTAAAAATCTAAAAACCTGTCAAAATGCGGGGAGTTAAAGAGTGGAGTGTTTCTGTTCCCCATTGTTGGACCTGAAATGAGCAATTTCTTCTACATTTGTGCCGTTATTGGTTTTACTTATTGCTGCCACCCACTATCAGTGGCGTTCCCTTTTATATTGAGAAAGGGGGACATTACATATTCAAAGTGCGCTGCTGTTTACTGACAAGGCGGTGCAACCTTCTCTGCAGGGGCTGAAAGGTGCTCAGCTTTGACAATTACTTGGCTCAAAGTGACTGAGAACAACAACGACTGAGATGAAGCAGAGGCAATAACATTCGGCGGGGAAGCCGTTAAAACAGCGCTGCCAATTCCCTTCACTAAGGAGCTGTCATCTTGCCAAATGATGCGCGTCACTGGGCTCCTCTTCTCCTTTCCCCCCCCCTGCTTTACAGAGTTGTTTCTGCATCTCAAAGCATGCTTATTAAAATCTTTGAACTCTTGCAGATATCTGTTTTTTCACTGGTAGAAATGGCTCTGACAGCCTGCTCCGCACTTGGGGAATGTCAGATTTAATGTAGAAGAGATACTGATGTGGAATACTGTGTCAATTGGGCTTTGGTGTCGTGTGACAGTCAGGATGAAAATCTGGTATATCAAGAGAGCTTGTTTACAGTGAAACATCCCGATGATCACATTTTGACTGGAGACATGATAATGCACACCTTGGCCCACAAAAATTCTGCGCCGACGAGTAAGCAGCTTCCAAGTCAGAAATACCTGAACAAGTTCTTATCTCCCCAGCTGTGAGGACATGGAACGACAGGTGTGCAGTAAATGTGTGTGGGGAGGGAACAAGCTGTATGTGTTTACATGAACTGTCTTTTATATGAACATCATGGCCATTTTGATTAATTACTCTGGCTGTGAAGAGAAATTTATTATATTAGGATAAGCCCATTGAGGTGTTCAAGGGGGTCCCAAACAGATATTTACAAAGACACAGGTACAACACAGCAATACAAAACCAAAACCAAAACACACTGCAGACACTACACAACAATTACAACTCGAGACTAGACACCTCAGAGGAGAGAGATTCAGTCTATACACAGAGAGAAATAAACAAACAGTGTTGACGTTACTGAAAACCTACGCAATCAGTTTGAAGATGAGAAAACAAAACGTGTTTAAGTAAGTGGAATGATGACAAGGAACGGAGATTTAAAGGTAACTTAGTCCAATCAGAAGGAGCACAAAACATCAAAGCTTTTTATACCAACTTCCTTTGAAACAAAGGGAACTGTGAAGAGAGTCTGATCAGAACTTCTGAGAGAATAACTTGGTGTGTAAGGAACAAAAAATAGTTTAAGACAGTAAGGATAATTAAAGTTAATACGTTTGAAAACAAATTGATACCAGTAGTATTGACGTCTTGCATTGAGAGGGAGCCAGCTGAGTGTGTCTAACATTGTGCAGTGATGTGTAAAAAAAAAAAAAGGAACAACCTAGTATAAATCTGCAGAGTCTATTATATACAACATTAAGGGGATGCAGATCAGTTTTAGATGCATTTTGGTAAACGATGTCAGCGTAGTCAATTATTGGTAGTTTAAGTTTCTATTTAACATTTAATGTGAAGCAATGTCCAAAATCATACACTAATCCACTACGTCCTATGTAGGGGATTCTCTGTGGCAGTGTAGAGAGCTCACCGGCTTGGTTAGCGACCATTGGTTGTACATTACTTTTCAAATTCAAATTCAGTATATATTGCACTATATGCAAAGTTAAATCCAAAAGGGAACTTGACTTGGTTAAAGTTCATGTTCCCTGCATGATCCTGCTTCGTTCTGAGGCCGAAAAACTTTACCTGTGGACGCGTTCTGCATGTTATGGAGAATGAATACTCCCATCCCTGTATTGATATAAAATGCACATGATAAGAGATGACCCAATGTTCAATCCTTACCCAACTGAGTTCAGGTCCTTGAAGACTTTTATCTTCTCACCTCAAAAGGACTTTTCTGCTCTAAGGTCTTAGGCTTTGGATCTGTGAAGAACTGAGAAGAACCCAGAACTCAAGATGTCCCAAAGTTTTCAAGAACTTCATCCAAGTCCAGTAGCCTTTGGATTAAGCTTTGAGTCGTCTCTTGTGATCTGAAAGCTATGTCAGTACTGGGCTGGAAGTTTATGATGCAACATAGCCTTCCATGGTAGAAATGTGTCCACAGGTAGAGATTTGGTCAAACTGTTTCGACCCATGGGGAACTAGTCTCACATGATTGTTGGGATGAACCTGCAAAAATCCATTTCCTCACACAGTAACGTGACAAAGGGAGTAGAAGAGTTTCAATTAAGCGTAAGCAGAGGCAACCGACCTGAACATTTAAAACCTGTGGGACTTGAACTAATTGTTCTCTGGAACGCTTAAGAAAAAAAAAAAAGTGTGACCGTCTTTGCGCTTTTTTAACCTTTAGGAGTCCACATAATATTAAAATCCATAATGTGCAATAAATGAAAAAGTCATCATGTAGAGAAGATCTTTGCACTGTGTTTATCTTCCAATGCTTTTACAAGAATCCTGTCTTGAACTCTGCTGGGAACAATGAGAAGAAGCTGTTGAAGCCAAAGATGTAATTTGGCTTTCACCTTTTTCAGCTCCTTAAAAACTACAGTGAACAACACTTTCACACCTTTCAGTTCAGCCTCCCTCATTATAAACACTCTCTAATGGCTAGACACCTTTTGTTTTTTACTACACCTGTTGTTGTTGTTGTTTTTATAGTATCTAACCATGTGTGACTTACACCCAACACTCTAATTACCGGTATACCATATAGCAAAAAACCCTTTCTCTTGAATGCTTCTCAACATCGTACGGTTACAGCGCTGGTGTGAAGTTAATGCTGAAAGTCTGTGTGATTGGGGGGGAGGGGGGGCTTCATTTCTTGCTCCTCTAACTGCTGGACCCTCCTAAAGCCATTAAAAAATGTATCATAGAGCAGTGGTGATTCTAGAGTATGTGGGGGCCCTAGGCAAACAAATGAATTGGGGGCCCCCCCTCCAACCAGTGTTCATTATTATTTCCCTTTTCTTTTTTCACTCACATATAGATAATTCCTCTTCATTTTCCTTCAGGAACTTTCATTGACAAACATTGGTTTTCACAGCAATAATGGGGGGGAGGGAACTACTGGCCTGGAGGCCCAAGCAGTTGCCTGCCTTGCCTATTGACAAGCAGCACCTTTTGTAATAAAGGCAATATTTCCCCTCACTCTAATTTCTTCCCCATTGCTGATTCCTGAGCATCAAAAAGTGCCTGAACATTAAATATCCGATATATTACCCCGCATGAAAAGAGTTGGCCGACACATTCTTCGCTTCTTTATTGAAGGTTGAACACGTGCTTAATGTCGCAGTAATTACAGGCCACCGCTGCCTCGTATTATTCCAGCAGCGGGAGTAATATTGAATAGAGTTCGTCTGAGAAACCTTCATTCATATTCCTCGTCCTCTGCCGGTGTGAGTTTCTCTTCCGACTATTGAATGGGAAATTAGCGCAGGATACTACAAACGGATCCAATAAACATTTAGTACAAATTGGTCTCATTATATAAGATGGCTTTGGGTCCCCAGCCTGCCACACTTGTGCTTGTAAATTAAAAAAGAAGGAAATTAAAAGCCAGTCATGATTCTGAGTGACACCTTCCTGCCCTTCCTTTTTTTATATATTATTCAACCTATCTACACATAACAGATAATTCCAAAGCCATTTCTCTCTCTCCCATGTTTTAATGTGTGATTGCAGCCACGCAGTTTATCATCATGCGGCGACATTAGCTGTTGGCACAGACAGCCATTATCAGTCCCTGGAGCAGGCTGGTTAACTGGGCAGAGGTGTATCAACAAGGTCCTCTCAATATTTCTACCTCCCTGACGCAGACACATCGCCTCTGCATGGACGCTCATTTATTATTTATTGCCGTGAGGTGTGTACAAGCCAGACACACACGCATGCATTGATATGTGTGTGTGTGTGTGTGGGCACAGGGCACCTGTCCACACGGTCACATCTACATGCCGCACAGACACACACACAGAGATCTCGCTGCATTGGACACGCTGCTGACATGGCTTTGGCAGAGATTAGTCAGGATTAGATTGGATCTGCTGCAGAACTGAATAAATGATTGAAAAGAATATTCTGCTCAAAGCAATTATGAGCTTTACGCCTGCGTAGTCAGGATCGAAAACTGAGTATTTCTGTAGTCTTCAGGACACAGGAAGCTTTGCATGTGTCACAGAAAAACACTATTTGAGCTCTGCAAGAGTTTAACAACAAATCCAGAAAGAATGCTGCCACTTGTTTAACTGATCTGAAAAACCCAGATTCCTAAATCTAAATCTAAATTTTGTGAAAATGTAAATAAAAATACAACATTAAGAGTCGAGGTGATGAACTGGCTTAGCTATAGGGCTGAGCGATATGGACCAAAACTCATATCTTGATATTGTTTAGCTGAATGGCGATACTCGATATATATCCATATGTATTTTATTAACAGTGAAAACACATGGAAAAATAAACTACATGTTTGTGAATTTAAAAAGTAATATTATGAAATAAAAATTTTCCTTAAATACATTAAAAGAGAGAGAGAGGAGGAGCAGGGTGAAGAGGGACAGACAGTCAGTCATCATCAGTGAGATGAGAAAAGGGTGACCTGGCACCTCTGTGATGTTATTTTAATGAAACATAAACTATATCCATATTAACCATGTTGTCTTACCCTATATCTTGTTTGAAAATATATCGATATATCTTAAAAACTCGATATATTTCCCAGCCCTACTTGCCTGCTCCCCGACTTGTCACCCATTTCAAATGTTTGGAGCAATATGAGGCGTGAAATACGACAAAGTTTCGATGTTTAGCAAATCATCACATTCTGTTTTTATAGACTTTTGAGGATTTGCTTCTGTAGTTAGATTGTATTTAGATTTCCATTCTTGTTATTAGTGATTCACTCCTCTTCTGTGAAACCAAGGACAGTTTGCTGTTTCTTGTTAGTCGGATGGCAGAGGAGGTAAAGTGGTGGTCTGTGTGAGACCACTCCCACTTGTGATTCTCATGGGAACTGACAGTTATATCCTCTCAAACATACTTCTCTATTTTCATAAGTTAATGAAGAATAAAAGAGCCTTTAGAGTTTGGACTGATCAGAAAACTACAAAAACAAAAAAAGGTCCTCATGCTTATTCATCTGTTTGCCATTTGTTCCAAAATGCAGAATCTACATTTTTTGGCCTTCTATTTGTCTCTTTTCACAACCTCATTCAAAATCATTGAAAGTAATAGTTAGATAAGTGTTAAGAAAGTAATGAGAAGAAAAGCTATCGCGTAAACTCATGGAGATAAATGAGGTTGTTAGAAGTCTGCAGCAGAAGGATGGAGATGCTCTTATTGTGGGGGAGTTGATTAGTGGTTGTCTGTCTGTTCCCCCTACACACAACACCACATGTTATGTTTCACTCTATTTACATGCACACACACACACACACACACACACACACACGTGCACACACACGAGTCATGAACGTTCACCATGTGGAAAAACTGGAAAAATAAAACGTCTTTCATAGGATAAACTTTGACAGATATGTGCAAATTAATCAAAACTCTGCATGCTCACGTCTTCCATCTTGTGAACACACGCTCCTACCAACCCACACAAGTACGGACACACACACACACACTGTACACACACACCTACACACAAAGCTGGAAAGCTCAATTCCCCAGACTTGCTCAGTGGCCTGTGGTTGATGTGACACATCCTCAGGCCCTGCAGTGATGCTCAGAGATGAGCCACAATGGTGGGAGTGACACACACACACACATACACACGTGCACATATTTTGCAGACACACACACATGAAACATGGATCAGGTGACCTGTGCCTTGCAGACTTCAACCATGCTCGCTGGCCCTTGGATGATGAGTGGCAGGCAGCTCCTCTCTCGCTGTCTGTCTCCTCTTGTCCTTCCTCTTCTCTCCTTTTATCAGACGTGTAAGAATCTCGATTTGTGTCCATCTTTTTGAGCGTGAATTTTTGCGGGATTTTTCTTATTTATAGCACAAAATGACCCTAAGAAGGCGCCAACAGAGTTGCATTCTAATAAGAACCAGTAACTCAACCATTGCTCAGTTGCCTTGGTGTCTTCTTTGTTTTACAGCTTTTACAAACAATATAACCATTGTTAATATTAGATTTTACCTTACATCTATCTGCAGGTTTTCCTGACCTTCCATATCCGTCCATTTTTCTGTGTCTTCTGTACTATATGTAATTATGGCAGAAATAAAGATTTGAATAGTTTCATAACAAATATACAGTAAAGAGAAAACATTATGTTTGTGCCCTTGGTCCCTCTTCATTTTAAAAAGCATCACTACAGTGTTTAGAGGGTTTCATAGGAAACATGTAGGCTGACATTGTATCACCATATTTCTTGGCTGCTTGACAGTTGTTTAACGACTCTGCTGCATTAATAACCATTATCTTGAAACTCCGCCTCAGTTGTCGGTTAGCTTGACCCATTTTTTTGAGCCACTTTGTCCTGACGCTCACGGTTTCTCCCCCTGGCTCTGTGTTTGTGAGTGGCAGCTGGCCTCAGTCATGAGTGGTACACGCTCTCTATACTGATAAGTGTCTTCGTCTGTTGTTGACCCCAACTGTAAGACGATCCCACTTTTTTCAGACATATTTTAATTGGACCAAAACAAATAGGTCCAATATTCCCTCTGTTTCAAGCTGGGTTTGGTCTCCAACATTGGGCTGCTTATTGATCCACCATGTTGTCTGTCTTATCCGTCAGTTGATGCCCAACAGGTTGTGTAGATGGTGAAGGCTGAAAATGGTGTTTAAGGCCACTCCCACCCACCAAATAGAGTGGTGGGATAGAGTGGAAGGGATGGCAAAGTGGGGTGATAATCCTTTGTGGATTAGTCACTAGAAAGCCACTCTTTCCTCATTACACATAGCAGCTAATCCCTCGTTAACATTTGAATAAGTATTGATTGGTACGTCTTTGAACCAGTTTGGGGTTGAGATTTGGACGCTACATAAACACCTGTTGCACAAAGCGCTCTTTGGATTTTTTGATAATGAAGATTTTTGAAATGTAGTCAAATTTGACTGTAAGATATCTTTTCCTTTTTTTTTTTTAGAACTTAATGGAACTTTTTACAGATATTTAAAAGAGTCCACTGGTGCAACTGGACTCTAGCTCAATGAATGGCACTGGATTCATGCCACTGGTTTATTTTAATAAACTGGCATTGTTGCACTTCAAAAGAAGCATTAGCAGATTTTTATTCTGATGCAAGTTTTCTTTCAATTTGGGGGATTGCATGAATATTTATGATGCAGATCATGAGAAGAGCTCTGTTCTGGTTTCCATCAACAGGTTGATGAGGTTTAAATGTGTGTCCCACAAAAACAGAAGTGTTGGGATACTTAAGAGGTTGTTATAAAAGCTTTTTGGTTATGGTTGAAGTGGCTTTTTCTCGTGCTTTCAACAGTACAATTTCAGTGTTAACAATCTCAAATTGTGCTGGTAGAATTTGGTGATTGCTTACTTTGATTGTTAGCTTGGTGAAGGATGGGGTTATACCAGATTCCCAGCTGTGGAAGTTAAATCACTGTGAAGCTTCACTTGTTTTGTTTTTTTCAGTGCATAATATGAATCTTAGCCCAGGGCTAAGTGCTGTGTAAAAAGGCCTATTGACTCATCGATGCCCCAAGTTCATTAAATCATTAACCTAGTCTGAGTCAATAGCGGCTCACTGGAGGCTCGACAAAGGAAAATACAGCCTATTATGTGTTAATGGTGCAAAATAATGAGCTGGTACAATGATGCATTGATGAGCAGATTATATAAATTATGCAGCTGTCTTTACAGTTGAACAGAACTTTGTATACAGTTGTTCCTCGATTGCAGACAATGAGCAGCAACAGCATCAGAATCTCAGAAGACACTGAATTTGATTGTTAATTTCTACTGTTTGGAGGTTTGGAGCAAG